>NC_050573.1:219267035-219567035 GCF_011100635.1 Trichosurus vulpecula | reverse complement strand
TACTTTCTAAGTTTGACAGATAATTTAAAAAATTGATCAGTGTATATTAGGGTTTATTTTGTATTAAAGAAAGCTCTGTGAAAGATTTTTTAATGTCCAAAAGCACAGAACTCTTTCAAGTAAGTGTATTAAGTATCATTTTTACTACTCTGACCAGTCTAAGACAAATAGAGTTATTGTTTTTTTTAAGCAGGAATTTAAATAGAACCAAACAATAAATAGAAATTATGAACAAATATGTCCATGTTAGAATTAAACACCACTGACTTAAACATTAGAAAGGTACACTCTCTGGGTAGTCACTGCAGTTTTAGAAATGGTGTTGATTTGATTAACACTGCGAAAAGAGCCCACTTAGATGATATAAAATTAAAAGGAGAAATGGTACAATACTCCACACTTTGGTTTAGAAAACTCATTAATTGCCTGTAGAAGTTACAACTTTAGAACAAGAATACCCCTTAAGATCCATAATTAGTTATTGTGGGAAAAATATTTTCTTTTATGTAAACAATGAGAAAAGCTGCATTTCTTTCCCATCCCCCATTCCCAACTTCAACAAGATGTATTGCCTTTTCTCAGTTTATTTGGAGGCCCTTCCTTTAGGTCCCTTCCCTTTGGCCTACTTCTGTTTCATACGGGAGGTTATATAGTGCATCCTTGTATCATATGGCTTTTAGCATGATGTGCAGGTACCTTCGTTCCTGTTTATGTCCTCTTTACTGCAGATACTGTTCACCTGGTTTATCTAATATTTTGGGGTCTAGATTTTATTATTTCCTTAGGTACTCAACTTAATTATTATAAAGTTTCATGTGTTTCTGTTCTGTCCAACTGCCTTTCCTATTTTATTTCTCTTTTGTAACAGTAATCTACCCTGCCAGGCAAATTTAAAACAAAAAAGGAAAAAAAAAGAACTGTCATAAGAAAAACCTTATTTAGACCAAAATTAATATGCTGTCTGTCTTTTCCCTATATATTTACATGAATGAATCCATGGATTCTTATGTGACAGTGTGTTATCTTAAGATTCTGGCTTAGGAAAATGTACCTGACCTCCTAGCCAATTGTTTTGGAATGGAATCTATACCTCACATATCAAATCTGTCAAATGTTATATTCCTGGCAATAGAAGTGACCTCTTCCAGGGCACAAATATTTGCTTTCCCCACTGACAGTTGCTCTACAATTCTAAATATTTAGATGAAATTTCAAAATACAATGCAATTGTGAGCCTAATGAACACTGCAAGCTAAACAGGCTGGATGCTTGGCTGTACTGGGCGAAGAAACAGAGAGATTCATTTACCATATGGCAGGATTCAGATAACGTAACTCAAAGCTGTTCTGACCTTAGAAGCTATTGTGTTCATATTATAATGTTCAAGGTTAATGTATTTGGTGGTGGTGGTAAATTAATTCTATTGGAAATTGAAAAGATGGTGAGAAGTAAATTTCCTTGGTGTGGTCAAGGGAGAGAAAGTGCATCAAAATACTTTTGTTTATTTCTTTATTTTATTTTAATTTAATTTTCAGTTCCATATTCTCTCCCACCCACTGAGAGGACAAGAAGTGTAATAAACATTATGTACTTAAAACATATTTCTGTATGTCATATTCCAAAAAAAAGAAAGATAAAAATTCTTCTTCAATCTGTACTCTGAGTCTGTCAGATAACCTTTTGAAGGTGGATAACATTTATATTTTAATCATGAATCCTTTGAACTTGTGGTGGATAATTTTATTGATGAAAGTGTCTGTTGATTATCTTTACAATATTGATGTTAATGTGTAAATTGTCCTTCTGGTTCTGCTCACTTAACTTTGTATCAGTTCACATAAGTCTTCCCAGGGTTTTCTGACATCATCTCCATCATTTTTTTAACCACAATAGTATTCCATCAAATTCATATGCTATAACTTGTTCAGCTACTCTCTTATTGATTAAAATCCCTTCAGTTCCTAGTTCTTTGCCTCTAACAAAAGAGTATACACACACAAACACACACATGGAGAGAGAGGGAGAGAGGGAGAGAGGGAGAGGGACAGGGACAGGAGACAGGGAGAGGGACAGGGACAGGGACAGCAAGACGGACAGGGAGAGAGAGAGAGAGAGAGAGAGAGAGAGAGAGAGAGAGAGAGAGAGGAGTCTCTTTTTGGTTTCTCTAGGATATAGATATAGTAGTGGTTTTGCTAGGTCAAAGGGTAGAAATAGCTTTATAGCTTTAGGGGCACAGTTCCAGATTTCTCTCTAGAAGGGTAGATTAGGTCATGGCTCCTTCCATAGTGCATTAGAGTATCTATTTTCCCATATACCCTTCATCATTTGTCATTTTCCTTTTCTGTCATCTTAGTCAATCTGATGGATGTGTGGTGGTACTTCAGAGTTGTGTAAATGTTAGTTAATTATTAATTATATTATCACATCATATGACTATTGATCTATTGATTCTTCCTTGATAATTAGCTGCTTATATCCCTTGACCATTTGTTAATTGATGAATGACTCTTATTCTTATAAACTTGTTCCAGTTTCCAATATATTTGGGAAATGTCGCCTTTGGCAGAGAAACTTGCTACAAGAATTTTCCCCCCAATTTCCTGATTTTCTAATAATCTTAGTAGCATTGATTTAGTCTGTGCAAAAACTTTTTAATATTATATAATCAAAATTAACCACTTTGCCTCCTGGGAACCTTTCTCTTGTTTGATCATAAATTCTTCTCCTACATGTATATGTGACAGATAATTTCTACTATGACCCACTAATTTGCTTAAGATAGCATCCTTTATATATATAGTCATTTATCTGTTTTGAGCTTGAGTGTGAAATCTTTGTGTATACTTAGTTACTGCTAGACTATTTTAAAGTTTTTTTCCAGTAATTTTTGTCAAAAGAGTTCCTGTGCCAATAAATGGAAATCTTTGGATTTATCAAACCCTAAGTTACTGTGTCCATTTCCTTTTGTGTATTTTGTACTTAATCTGTCCCACTGATCCACCACAATATTTCTTTTTTAACACCAGATTGTTTAGATGATTACAGCTTTTTAATATAGTGTAGTTTTAGGTCTGGTACTGCTTAGCAGCCTTCCTTCATGTATTCTTTTCCCCCACTGATATTCTCAACTTTTTGTTCCTACAGATAGATTTTGCTACTGTATTTTCTAGATCAATAAAGTAATTCTTTGGTAAATTGATTGGTATGGCATTAATTAAGTAAATTAATTTAGGTAATATTGTCATTTTTATTCTTTTAGCTTGGTCAAACCACAAGGAATTACTATTTTGCTTTATTTAATTATTTGAATCTGTCTTTGGGTGAAGAGTATTTTATGATTGTGTGCACACAATTCCTGTTTGTTTTGGCAGATAGATTCTCAAGTATTTTATAATACCTGTAATTGTTTTAAGTTAAATTCTCCTTCTATCCTGCTGGATTTTGTTGGTAATATATAGAAATGCTAATGATTTTGTGAGTTTATTTTATATCCTATAGCTACTGAAGTTGTTAATCTTTTTGACTAGTTTTTTAGTTGACACTACGGTTCTCTAGGTAAACCATCATATCATCTGCAAAACATGATAGTTTCATTTCCTCATTTCCTATGCTTATTCACTCAATTTCATTTTCTTATTTTATTGCAATAGCTAATAATTTTAGTATCATATTGAATAATAATGATGATAATGGGCATCCTTACTTCACCCCTGATCTTTTTGAAAGCCTTCTCATTTATCCCCATTACAGAAAATGCTTGCTTTTGCTTTCAAATAGATACTATCTCCTTTAAGAAAACTCCATTGATGCTTACACTTTCTAGTCTTTCTAATACTAATAGGTGAGTTATTGTGTCAAAGGCTTTTCTTTTTTTTGCTCTCTTCAAATATTTTATTTTAAAAAGCTGACAAGTAGAATAATAAAGTTTATATCAGTGCCATGCTTTGATTATAAAAATCTTTTTTATCCAACACTCCTGTGAATATCATTCCCACTTTCTTTTTTTTTGAGTGTTTGAAAATTAAAGTTTTATTTAACATCATCTATCTCTCAGTTTATCTTCATTTTTAAATTAACTTTTTTCTCTTTTTGCCAGGTACTTTGTTTAATATGTTTACTTTTCAGCATTAATTTTCACAAGAGTTTGACTTACAAATTTTCTCCCCATTTCTACCCTCCCCCCCACTCCAAGATAGCATATATTCTGAATGCCCCATTCCCCAGTCAATCCTCCCTTCTGTCACCCCACTCCCCCCCATCCTCTATTCCCTTACTTTATTGTAGGGCAAGATAGATTTTTTTATGCCCCATTGCCTGTATATCTTATTTCCTAGTTGCACGCAAAAACTTTTTTTTTGAACATCTGCTTTTAAAACTTTGAGTTCCAAATTCTTTCCCCTCTTCCCTCCCCACCCACCCTCCCTAAGAAGGCAAGTAATTCTCATTGGCCACATGTGTATCATTGTGCAAAACCCTTCCACAATACTCATATTGTGAAAGACTAACTATATTTTGCTCCTTCCTATCCTATCCCCCTTTATCCAATTTTCTCCCTTGACCCTTGTTCTTTTCAAAAGTGTTTGCTTTTGATTACCTCCTCTCCCTCTCTACCCTTCCTTCTATTGTCCCCCCTTTTTATCTCCTTCCTCCTTCTTTCCTGTGGGGTAAGATACCCAATTGAGTGTGTATGGTATTCCCTCCTCAGTTCAAATCCAATGACAGCAAGATTCACTCATTCCCCCTCACCTTGCCCCTCTTCCCTCCCAACAGAACTGCTTTTTCATGCCACTTTTATGCAAGATAAATTACCCCATTCTATCGCTCTGTTTCTCCCTCTCTCAATATATCCCTCTCTCATCTCTTAATTTGATTTTTTTAGATATCATCCCTTCATATTCAACTCACCCTGTACCCTCTGTGTGTGTGTATAGATATATATGTGTGTATATATATCTATATCATATATACGTCGATATATATATATGTGTATATATATGTATATATATGTGTATATATATGTATATATATATATGTGTATATATATGTGTGTGTGTGTGTGTGTGTGTGTGTGTGTGTATATATATATGTGTATATATATACATATATATATATGTATGTATGTATGTATGTATGTATGTATGTATATTCCCTTCAGCTACCCTAATACTGAGGTCTCATGAATTACACACATCATCTTGCCATGTAGGAATGCAAACAAAACAGTTCAACTTTACTAAGTCCCTTATGAATTCTCTTTCTTGTCTACCTTTTCATGCTTCTCTTGATTCTTGTGTTTGAAATTCAGATTTTCTATTCAGCTCTGGTCACTGAGAAAGCTTGAAATTCCTCTATTTTATTGAAAATCCATATTTTGCCTTGGAGCATTATATTCAGTTTTGCTGGGTAGGTGATTCTTGGTTTTAATCCTAGTTCCATTGACCTCCAGAATATCATATTCCGAGCCCTTCAATCCCTTAATGTAGAAGCTGCTAGATCTTGAGTCATCCTGATTGTGTTCCCACAATACTCAAATTGTTTCTTTCTGGTTGCTTGCAGTATTTTCTCCTTGATCTGGGAGCTCTGGAATTTGGTGACAATATTCCTAGGAGTTTTCTTTCTGGGATCTTTTTGAGGAGGTGATGGGTGGATTCTTTCAATTTCTATATTACCCTCTGACTGTAGAATATCAGGGCAGTTGTCCTTGATAATTTCTTGAAAGATGATATCTAGGCTCTTTTTTTGATCATGACTTTCAGGTAGTCCAATAATTTTTAAATTATCTCTCCTGGATGTATGCTCCAGGTCAGTGGTTTTTCCAATGAGATATTTTATGTTGTCTTCCATTTTTTCATTCCTTTGGTTCTGTTTTATAATATCTTGATTTCTCATAAAGTCACTAGCTTCCACTTGCTCCAGTCTAATTTTTAAGGTAGTATTTTCTTCAGTGGTCTTTCAGACCTCCTTTTCCATTGGGCTAATTCTGCTTTTCAAGGCATTCTTCTCCTCATTGGCTTTTGGAGATCTTTTGCCATTTGAGTTAGTCTATTTTTTAAGGTATTATTTTCTTCAGTATTTTTTGGGTCTCCTTTAGTATGTCATTGACTTGTTTTTCATTGTTTTCCTGCATCACTCTCATTTCTCTTCCCATTTTTTCCTCTAGTTCTCTACCTTGCTTTTCCAAATCCTATTTTAGCTCTTCCATGGCCTGAAAGTAGTTCATGTTTTTCTTGGAGGCTTTTGATGCAGGCTATTTGACTTTGTTGACTTCTTCTGGCTGTATGTTTTGGTCTTCTTTGTCACCAAAGACAGATTCCAAAGTCTGAGTCTGAATCTGAGTCCTTTTTTGCTTCCTGGCCATGTTCACAGCCGACTACTTGACCCTCGAGTTTTTCATTGGGGTATGACTGCTTGTAGAGTGGAGAGTACTTTGTTCTGAGCTTGAGGGGTTGTGCTGTTGTTTTCAGACCTATCTATACACTGCAAACTCTGCCACATCAGTATGATCATCCATTCATTTATTCAAGAGAATGTAGTATAGTGCACTAATGTGCTTCCTCATAGTAATGACTTTGTATGCATGTTATATTGATTAAATAAAAATATGTGAACACTATGTACAAGGAAGTGTGATATGTTTTATAGGATATTAAGGGAAACAAGATATAGGTACAACCCTTTAAAGACCCCCTTAAGAAGAGTAAGATATAAGTAAAACCCTTAAGTACTCTATATTTTAAAATCCAACTTACTTGGTTTGGTTTGTTTCTTTGGGGCAGAAAAGGAGAGTGGACTTGTGATTTCATCAGTATAGAGCACCTAGGATGGAAATTTCCCCATATTAATATAAATCAGTAACAACTGTGATTGTAGTTTTGGAGAGTTTCCAGGAACACTAAGAGGTTAAGTGACTTGTTTAGGGGATCAATATACAACTCCACCAATAGTGCATTAGTTTCTCACTTATCCTATGTCTCCTCAAGTATTTGTCATTTTTTTCTGTCTTATCAGCCAGTCTGATAGGTATGAGGTAGTAGCTCAGAGTTGTTTTAATTTGCATTTCTCTAAACAATAGTGATTTAGACCAATTTGATGTGATGATGGAGAGCTTTGATAACTTCCTCTGAAAACTGCCTGTTCATATTCTTTAACCATTAGAAATTTGATCCAGTTCTCTATATATTTAAGAAATGATGTAAATTTTTTTCTCACTTATGATTACAATTTATTTCCCTCCATCCTATTCGCTCCCTGTATGTCCTACTCTCACCCCACTTTCTCTCCGTCTCTCTCCTTTTCCTTATCCATTCTCAAAAATGTTTTCCTTCTGACTTTTACCTTCCCCAGTGCATACTCCCTTCTATCATTCCCCCCCTTCTCTTATTCCCTTCATCTCCTACTTTCCTGCAAGGTAAGAGATTTCTATGCTGAAATGAATGAGTGTGTAATTCCATCTTTGAGCCAATTCTGATGAGAGTAAGGTTCAAATGGCAACAATAAAAAGTTTCTGAACATTCAATAGCGAAAATTTAATTCAAAATCAAACATGTAATAAACCTCAGGTGTTCCTGGAAGTGCTTGCCCATGTTGCATCAGTAAACTTCACAGCAGCTTTGGTTCTGCACACAAAGGATGTTCATTTTGCACTGTACATGCCCTCAGTAATACAACTCCAATGAACATGGCTGCTGAAGCATGAAAAGGGGTTGCCAGTTGAAAAAGTTTAAGAAGCCCTGTTTTAGATAATCATTCCATCATAATCAACTTACTCTCATGGCTTGTCTATGTATATTCCTTCTAACTGCTCTAATAATGAGTAAGCTTTTAAGAATTAGAAGTATAATTTTATTGAATGTCCATTTTTTTTCTCCTGAAGGATTATACTCAGTTTTGCTGGGTAGGTGGTTCTTGGTTATAATCCCGGGTCTTTTGTGTTCCAGAATATTATAATCCATGTTCTCTTATCCTTTAATGTAGAAAGTGCTAAATCTTGTGTTATCCTGAATGTGGCACCACAATATCTGAATTGTTTCTTTTTCAGCTTCTCATAGTAGTTTCTCCTTGATCAGGGAGCTCTGAAATTTGGCTATAATATTCTTGGAAATTTCCATTTTGGGACCACTTTCAAGAGGTGATTAGTGCATTCTTTGCATTTTTATTTTATGCTCTGGTTCTAGAATATTAGGGCAGTTAATTTTCCTTGATAATTTCTTGAAATATGATGTCTAGGCTCTTTTTAAAAAAATCATGGCTTTCAGGTAATTCAGTAATTCTTAAATTGGCTCTGCTTGGTTTATTTTCCTTGTCAGTTGTTTTTACAATAAGACATTTCACATTGTCTTAATTTTTTTTACTCTTTTGATTTTGTTTTATTGTTGATATCTCATGTAATCATTAGCTTCCATTTATTCAATTTTTTAAGGAATTATTTTCTTCAGTACACTTTTGTACCTTTTTGATTTGGCTAATTCTGCTTTTTAAAGAAATTCTTCTCTTTAGTGAATTTTTATATATCTTTTTTCATTTGGCCAATTCTACCTTTCAAGGCATTGTTTTGTATTGGATTCTTGTTCCTTTTTTACTGTTTGGCCTAATTTAAGGTGTTATTTTATTCAGTATTTTTTGTGCCTCCTTTACCAAGCTGTTGACTCTTTTTTTTCATGGTTTTCTTGTATCACTCTCATTTATCATCCAAATTTTTCTTCTACCTCTCTTAGTTGAGTTTTAAAATCCTTTTTGACCTCTTCCATGGCCTGAGACTAACTTACTTTTTTCCCTCTTTGTATGTGGCATTTTTATTTTATTTTCTTCTAAGTTTGTGTTTTGCTCATCCTTGTCACCATAATAACTTTCTATAGTCAGGCTCTTTTTCTGCTGTTTGCTTATTTTTTCCAGCATATTTCTTGACTTTTAACTCAATGTTAAAGTGGGGCTCTGCTTCTGGAGTGGAGAGTGCACAGTCAAATGCTTCAGGGGTGTGTGTGTGTGTGTGTGTGTGTGTGTGTGTGTGTGTGTGTGTGTGTGCGTGTGCTGCCTTTTTCAGAGATAATTCTGGGAACCTGTATGTTTTCCTTTCTTCCAAGGTAGTATGATCTAAGGAGGATCTAAGGAGAGGTTTGTCTACTATTCTCCTGTTCTGGTCTCTGGTTTGTGAGCAACCAGCATTTTTTCCTGCCCTAGAACTATGACTAATGTCTTAGTTCCCCTGTGACCACAAGCTCTGGTGTGCTAGTATTCTTCTGAGCCCTGACACTGAGACTCATGACTATGACCCAGATCCAAGTGAGGGTAATGCAACAGAGTCTGGCCCCAGTCCCAGCAAAGGGACCCCTGTAATCTCCTTTTGAATAGTTGTCTAACCCTTTTACTGTCTATGGGCTAAGAGATTCCAAAGATGTCACTGATGTTATTGATTGTCACCCCCAAAGCATGCTACTGGTTCACTGGGGTTCAGACTGTGTTGTACTATGCTCCACTATCACACCTTCTAATTTTTTCTTGGGCTGGAAAATTGTTTTACCCCATCCTTTTGTGGGTTCTACCATTCCAGAATTTGTTTTGAGGAATTATTTAAAGTTTTTTGGAGGTTTTTTTGGGGGGGAGGAACTAAGGTGATCCTCTGCCTTTTCTCTGCCACATGGTTGAAATCTTTTAAGAAAAAGGCAAATTTTCTAAAAATTATCATGGGATCCTAGATTTAAAGCTACAAGGGAGCTTAGAAAGTTTAGAAAGGCCAGTGCTGTCAAACTCAGATTGAAATGGGGGTCACAAAACAGTACATACAAATCCTTGGGGGCAACATATTGTTTTAGCTTTAAAATGTAATCTTATATACATTTTATTGTATTTTTATTTATTTTGTTAAATATTTCCAAATCATATTTGAATCTGGGCTACGCTCAGGAGTATTGTGGTCCACAAGCAGAGCTCAGGCTATGATGTATTTGACATTTCTACTCTAGGCCAACCTTTTCATTTTTAAGATGAGGAAACAAGCCCAGAGAAGTCATTTGTCCAAGGTCCTTCCAGTAGTAAGTAGCAAAGCTGGGATTTGAGTTCTGTGTGGTCTTTTGATACCAAATCTATTAACCCAGAGTTTAATATATTTCCTGAAACATAGTAGGCACTTAATAAATTATTGTTGAATTTGCTCTGCTCAAAGTAGAAATGGCTCCAGATAAGGGTGCTATGATAATTACTAAAAATAGTGGATACGAGTTAGGAGTGGGATGCTCACTTATCTAGTATATTATACATGGATTTACTACCCAGTAATGAATTGGCTTCTGAAATCCATTCTGGATAAGAGATTTATGTGATTCTTAGAAGTGCCTTCAGAGGTTTGAACTTTAACAAATGATAGAGTAGTAGTGTTATTAAGATAAATGGGAAATTTAGGAGGAGGAGTAGGGAAGAATTATTAACCCTGAAGTTCTTACAATAATGACCATAAGTCAAATATGAAGATTTTTGGCATCCTTCTTTCTCCAGGCCCTCCTTTTCTCTGTGTGTCATTTTTGTTGTCGTTGCCTTTTCATAAGTCAGGAAAACCTGAATTCAAATCCTGCCTTTCATTATAGGTAGGAAAATCATTTATCTGCTCTGAGGCTCAGTTTCCTTTGTAAGTGGAAAACTGATAACAATTCTCCTATAAGGTTCTTGTAAAGAATAAGATAATTCATGAAAACACTCTTAAAATCTTTAAAGTGGAATATAAATGTATAATTATTCATCTTAAATAAAATGAACTTTAATTTTTTTTTAAAGTTTTCACTTTTATCTTGGAAGCAATAAAATGTGGGTTTTCTAGCTTTCAGTAGAAAGTGGCAATAGATAGCTGAATAACTGCAACTGAATTTCTCTTGTCAGAAATTCTTTGTAGATGTCAAAGTGAGTATACAGAACTTCACAGGAGGTGTAGTGCCAACCTTTCAAAATCCTCCCTGCAGTTTTCACTCTGATACACACGCAATGAGAAAAAGGGATTATCTTACTGAGGCTGGTCTGGTTTTCCCTGACATTTCATGACCATTTCCAGATTCTGCAGAATCTTATACACCAGTAGCCACTAGAATGGCACCCATTTTCTTTGCTTTTCCTACTGATCCTGTATAATTTTTTGACCCTAGTCTTTGCCAGCTTTGACAGTCTTTCCTGGCAACCTAAAGAAAATGTACATAACCTCTTCCAGTTGGCACTATTGTGAGATTTTCAGAATCATTTGGAAGGTATCTAAATGCTATTGTCTGGATGTTAATTTAGGTAGGTTGACTTTCCTCTTTGTTATTTTCCAATCACTGGATTTGTGCTGAGGAACCTGAGATTTAACAGAGGTAGGGGAGAGATAGATGTTTGTTCCTAATGCTCTACCAGAAAGTATGTAAAACATTTCAGCAGCAGGTTAAAACACTGTATAAAATCTTGCAGATGCCTGAGTTGGATATGCCACACTGTTCTTATAGCACAGCATTGCTTTTGCCATCAGTGAAAATTGAGAGAGGAAGAGGTGTTGGGGAGTAAGCCATGTGTCTGTTTGATCTTTCAACTTTGATGCTATGTAGGCTGAGATGGGAAATTTATTAAGTTCCTAAATGCAAAGTGAATCATGCTTAAGGAATTCATTGCTACTAGTTGAGACAGAGGGTTTGGGGAGTGTCACACAGTGAGTGAGTTGTAACACTCACCTAGTCAAAGGTCAGATCCATATAGTCATAGTACATTTCCTACATGACAGCCAGTGAGTTTTCTGTCTTTTAAAGTTTCTTTTATTAAACCAGAGTGATCACTGTACAAATGCAATGCTCTGTGAATGCTAAAGTGAATTTAGAGTGAGTATTTTGGCCAGTTGGTGAGTGTGCTAAGTTTTGTCTAAAGATCTGGATTTAATGCCAAGTTAATTGACAATACTAAATACCTAAACAAATTCCTAGAAAGATTGTGCCTATGGGTACACAGTGATTTAGTAACCAAAGTGACCATTTTTAAAGTTTTTTCTTCAATGTTTAAAATGAAATAATGTGGATAAATTACCTTTCAATTAAAAATCAATTTCATATATATGTATATACATATACATATGATGGAGACATAGCTAAATATTAGTGTCTGAAAAATATCTGCATGCAATATCTGCAGGAATAGTTGATAGAATCAAGCAGAAACCAAAGAACTTAATGAGATGTTATACTTGATAAAGAATTAAACTGCTCAGGACAAGGGTGGTACTAGTGTCACTGTTTGCAGCTTTGGGGGATCACCTCTAGAATATTTTATTCAGTTCTTGATGGTAAAGTTTTGAAGGAATGTCTGCAAGTAGAAGTGATCACAAAGAGGTCCATCAGAGAATTGGAGACAATATCATATGGACTAGTCTAAGCATTTGGGATTATTTGTTATGGAAAAAGAGGAGATGTGAAGATATGTGACAACCGTCTTCTAATGTTTGAAGGATTGTCATGTGAAAGAAGACAGGTACAAGTAGTAAAGATGCAAACAGAACTTTGATATAAAGCAGAGCATCCTCAGAATTAGAGTTAAACAAAATTAGAAGGGACAGCTTCTAGAGGTAGATGTCCTCCACTGCCCACTATCAGTCCACTTTTAAAGCAAAAACTGGATAACAACTTATTGGAAATTTTGTAGAGTGGATTCTTATACAGCCATAGGTTAGGCTGATGGAGCTTCCAACTTTCATGATTTTTTCAGTGCTCCTCTGAGAACTGAGCCTATTTTAAAAATTTGTATGTTTTACTATCCTTTATTGGGATGCCACTCAAATATTCTATTCAAATTTAGTTTTCCAGGTTTGTTATTTCCAATGATGCTGAAATTATTTGTTTTCATCATCTTTCAAGATTTAAAAATACTATATTTCATACCTTTTGATATTTTTGTCTTTTGAATTTTTTAAACATTTCTTGTTGGAACATTTATAAATGTTCTATTCCTTCCACTTTATTTTTTTGAGTTTGCTAAAGTTTTCTAATGAAAAAGTAAACTTTTTGTTCTTCTTTGTAAGTTTTCTTTAGCTTTAATTTTACTCCTTATCCCCTTCTCCATCTTTTCTTCTTTCCTTTTCCTCATGAAGCTTTCTACCCCAATTTAAAAACTCTTAACAATGACCCATTTTCTTTTTTGGTGCTCAGCTTATAACGAATAGTCTCTTCTTTTTGAGTTTAGGGTTTTTGTTTGTTTGTGTAGTGGAGATGTATAGTGCATCCCCTGGCCATCTAATAAGGTATCATCCATATGGAGCACAAAAGGAAGCTGCTTCTAGGAGACTCTAGGATTGAAGTTTGCATTGGCATGTTGCATTCTTTTACCAGATTGAAGTGAAGAGCCTTTTCTTAATAAACTAAGTAGCAGGAACTGCCAGATTCATCAAAGAGCCTGAGTCAGCACTAGCTGTGGTCCTCCCACCTTCACAAATGCCCTCACAAACTGAAAAAGATGTTCCTTCCTTCCTTAGATACAAATGCAAGTAAAGCTAGAACTGGTACAGAATATCCAAGAAGGCCCCAGTTCTCCTCTTTCCTGAAAGAAAGCTCCTTACATCTTCCACATGGATGATGTCATCTTTAGTATTCTAGAAATGTACCAGACTCCTGCTATGCTTTTTTGTTTGGTTGCCCAACCCCTCCTCTGACAGTACATGTTAAATACACAGTATTTCTTCATTTTTCCTCCATTTCTGCTGGCATAACTACTCCAAGTCTCTTCCACCTTTTGCCTACTGTTCCACACTTTCTTTCATAGAGGATAAAGGAATTCATTAATCTTATGATTGAGATCAACCTCATCTGTGTGGGGAGGAACACAATACTTTATATGTCTATTTAGGTGAGGAAGAATGATAGTTTTGGTTCTAGAGAGAGAGGACCTGGCTTTAAATCTCAGCTCGGATACTCATGGCTGAGTGTCCAAGAGCAGCTCATTTAATCTCTCAGATCCTCAATCTCTTCATCTCTAAAACTAACATAATAATATCTATAATGTCTACCTCCCAGGATTTTTACAAGCTTCAAATAAGATTTTCTATGACTTCCTTTGCAGATCTTAAGCCATGATATAAATTTCATTTATTATTACTACTGTTGAATTTTTGCTAGATAAAAATAATTCCAAATAGTTTTTGCTATGATAAAGATATTGATAAAAATTCATCTACTAAGAAAAAATAATTTTATATAAAATCTGAAAAATGAATAGTCTAAATGAATTAGAGAATAAATAGCTCACCAGATCTATCATGTGGTGTAATGAATATTGGGGTAAAATATTTTATTAAATTTAATTTTCTAAAAAATAGATTTAGTAAAATTTAAAATTTTAGAGATTTATAAAATGTGAATTCAGTCAAAATGGACAATTTCAAAACAGCTAGTTAAATTTAATCAAGAGAAGCCTTGTCATAAAATCAAAACAATGCTGTATTTGAAATGAAAGGATCTGCCTTTGAATCCTGATTATGCTATTTTACCATCAATATGACCCTAGGGAAATCACATAATACCTCTTGGCCTCACTTTCCATATTGGCAAAATTAAGAACATGAACTATATAGTCTCTCATGTCCCTTGTGGCTCTGATTCTTTGATCCTATAAAAAACACTTTCCATATACATAGATATCCCCAGGCAATGACTATATGTCTCTTATTCTGTGGGCCAAATTCAACCATATATGACAGCCTCATATTATATTCTCATTCATTTTTACTAATTAACAAATTAACTCCCCAAATTCCTCCCCTTCTACTTCTTACGTTGAAAGAAGTTGGGAGGGAGGGAGGGAGGAAGGAAGAGAGAGAGACAGAGAGAGAGAAACAGAGAGAGAGAGAGAGAGACAGAGAGAGAGAGACAGAGACAGAGACAGACAGAGAGAGACAGACAGACAGAGAGAAAGAGACAGACAAATGGAGAGAAAGAAAAAGGTGAAAAGGAGAGGAAGACAGATAATTTTGGGCTGTCAGCTTATATGTGGTTCTCTTAAATTAAAAGAAAAATCACATGATTAGGAGAGTACATGATGAGAAAAGAAGACTGAAAAATTTGCATTTGAGTATTAAAGTATGTAACATTTCTTGCTCCCCTAAGGACTCCAATATGAGCTCAGGTATTAAATTATAAGCATTCTTTAAACCTTGAAAACAGTATAATTGCTAATGAGTATTATTCCCTAAGATGATATTGCCCTTATCAAACTGTCCCCAAATTTAATATGAGAAAGTAAATAAAAAAACAAGTTCAATTTTCAGAAAGAAAGCTAATGATTAAGTTTTCCATCAGTGTTTTTAATCAACAAACTATACACACACACATATACAAGCATACATAGATATGTGTACATACATATAGATAAAGATATAGATATATAGTGTCATATTGATCTCTTAAGTATTCTTATTGATCAGGCCTCTGAAAGGATCATTTCTTATTAAATATCTAAATATTTTAGGAAATAATACTATTTTATTCTTTCCATTACTTTTGAATGTAGAATTTTCTAGTTCAAATGACTTCTGGCAGAATAGCTGTGCAGTTTGTGTTTCTGTGGCACTTGTGTATTTATTACCATGCCTATTTTCCCACTGAGAAAGAACAGTAACAACAACAGCTCTTTGTGCTAAACAAAGCATGGGTCAGCCAATGAATTACTAAGCTCATTTGGGAAAATAATCCCTTAACATATTTATGATTTAAAAGCAACACATAGACATGAATTGCAGCTAAAATGTTTTATTAACCAAAATTGCATCTTTCTAATCCCAAACCATTGTCATAAGCATCTGAGATGTGCCAGGATTAATTTTAGTAATTCTCATTATACTGTAATTCTGAAGTTACTCTAACTTCAGAAAAAAAGTGCCCATCACACATATCTAGATCTAAGCCTATGTATTTGTGCCAACTTCACAACACAAATCAATATACCACTTCCTAAGTTGACAGAGAACCATCCTGACTGAATTCTTAAGTTCTATTTGGAGAATATTTGCTGTTAAATGTAGAGGAATGAATCAGAAAGCTTGATACCCTCTAGCCCTTAAAGCAAATCCTTGAACCTAGGGAACAACTAATGAGAATCAAGAAAAGAAACAAAACAATCATTCAGTGTTAATAAATTATTTTCTTGTCACAGTGAAGAGCTACCGTTAGCTAAAACCACGCATCAAAGCTTGTTTGGAATATCATACATAAATGAATACATACATACATACATACATACACACACATATACATACACATGCATATATGTTCGCTTATGTATAGATGTATGGTATATATTCACATATATGTGTGTAAATACACTCATGTTTATATAAGTATACATGTGCATATATGTGTATAGGCAATAAAATACACACACGTATGTGTGTGTATGTGTGTATTTGTGTCTATGTGTGTGTATACAAATGGCAGAGTGAAAACAAATTTGAACCAGGAAATCATCAATCTGTATCATTAAACTAGTTTTAAGGCAAGAAGTAAAATAGAATAGAGTGTGACTCTCTAAACCTATGGTAAGTATTTGGATCACCAATTTCATATGTTCACATTAAATGTTTTATTTCTCTTTATTTGAATGCTAACTATAGAAAGACAATTCAACACAGCATGGTTTGAAAATATGCTATATTTGGAACACTAGCTTACGTGATTCATTGAAAGGATTCAGAGAAGTCACATGCATGTTTCCTGCTTTACAACCAGTTGCCAACTGAGGAAGATAGAAGTATCCAGAGAAGAAATATAACCTGCTTCAAGGAGGGGGAAAAACATAGTTAAAAACAATGAATGGAAGGGTGGATGAATGAAAAATGATCAAGCACTTATTAATATGCAAAGCACTATACTAAGTGCTAGGGTTACAAATAAAAAAGCCAGACAGCCCCTGTTCCCAAAGAGCTGACATTTTTACTAGTAGAAACAACACATAATTGAAATTTCAACTGCACATCAAATGGAAAGGTGAAGTAGTCTTGATGCAGAGGCAAAGCATTTGATAATGCACCCTGTTTAAAAACAAACAAACAAACAAACATATTTTCATTGTTAAAACCATATTCATTCCTTTCCCCCTTGGTTTTCAGTAATTATAGCTCCTGAAGAGGTGGGGCTGTATCAGCTGGAGAAGCAGTTGCCAGGTTTTGTTTCCATAAGGATTGACTGCCTAATAGATGGCAATAGTTACTGAGTTTTATTTAGTATCATGTTAATATAAAAATGTAACATGATTTGTTAATTATACATTAAAATTCAAGATTTCCTATATCAGATTGTTTTGAATTATATTATGCTTCTTGATACCACCACTCTTGAAAGCATCAAACATTGTTATGTTGTAATCTTATTTGTAGCTTTCAGAGTACTTTACACAAACCTACATTATGCTTATCCCGAAAAAGTATCTTTTCTTAATTTTCTCCCCACTATTACCCCTTCCAAATATATGTATTTGACTTTTTACTGTCATTAGAATTGTGTTCTCTAAACAAGGCCACCTGCTCTAGGCAAATTGGTTCTGTTGGTGTTTCTGACAGGAGTTCTCACACCATTTCTGACATTTCCTAAAGTTTTCACTAAATCAACTAATCTTCATTCTGGGAACAATCCTAGTAATGAGACAGAATGGATGAATAAATGAATGAAGCAAATGAATGCCAATATGAAGCAGCCCTTAATGGTTGAGAATTTGTTTTTTGGAGGAATGTGCGTGTTATATTTTTTTAATTACCGTTATTAGCATTGGTTTCCATATTAGTACTGTCACTTGGCACATATGCAGTGATTTTTGATAAGGACAAAGTCAGAAGGCTGTTGGGAACAGCATTATAAAAATCACCTTTTTCAGGGGTTCATAGAAGAAAAAATGTATGTCCTGAAAATGGAAATCTTTATCTGTATCTATATATCTGTATGTGCATGCATACACATAGACATTATACGCATTCCCTCTCAGATTCAAACATGGTTGTTCCAGTGACTAACCAAAGTAAAAACATCATACATTGCTGGTTCAATCTGTAAGAAGCTTTGTTTCTTAAACCTGAAACCTTGAAATATAAATAGCTAATATAATAGAAAGTGGTTTTATTTTTAAATAATAAATGTTGCAATCTATTGCTTCGTAATGAGGACCAATTCCCCTGTTTATTCTAAAGTTAATAACTTATTTGGTTCGGAGGGAAAATGACTTACTGCACATAAATAGCAATCATTCAGAAAGTTCTTTGTTGATTTTTAATATCATCTGAGGGCCACATTTTAGCATTCTATGCACTGTTCACTTCAGAAACAAAACAGTAACAGGTGTTTTCCTTGCATTGCCTTCCCTTCCTCTGCCTTGTCACTCCTGGCTCTCCCTTGATTTATTCTCCCTTGTCCTAGCTTCCCTTGCGTTGCCCTACCCTGTCTTGCTCTGCCCTGGCTTTCCCTGCACTGCCTTGTTTCTTTGCCTTTCCTTTCCCTTCTTTCCTTCATTTTTTTTTCATTCACATGCATGATAATTTGGTTCTATAAGATTAAATATCTACAGTGACTTTTGGCAGATTTTACCTAGAAGTATGTAATTCAGATGACCACTAATTAAACAAAGGGAGGGAGATCTAGTAATTTATCTTCATCATCATCATCATCATCATCATCATCATCATCATCATCATTATTATTATTATTATTATTATTATTATTATTATTATTATTATTATTATTATTATTATTGGAATAAGTAGACTACCCCGAAAAGTAACATTCTTGCTATTACTTCACTTACTATGTAAACAGATGTCCCCATTTTTACATAATGCCTACCACCTCCAAACTAGAAAATCTCATGTTTTCTCCCTAACCTACTCTTGTTGGACAGAAATACATTTTCTTTCATTGACTTGACAGGGGTATAAAGATTATCTTAATCCCTTATCATCTCAGTGATTTTCCCTTTCCCCATCCATACATATTCTTGTGTCCTCAGTGGGCTATTAAAAATAAAAATCCTCAGAAAATTTCTAAGAACCTAATTGATCTTTTTAACCTGAAGAGATCAACTTAACCTCTCAGTTACAACTTTTCTTAGAAATTGAATATAAGATGATCAGCAATTTGGCCATTCTAACATATCCTTCTGTGTATTCACCTATTTCATTTCTCCATTCTACTGTTTTTATAGCTTCTGATTTTACTTGTTGCTGTTAGAATAATGGGCTTTTCAAACAACTGCATAGGGTGCCTTGTATAAGTGTGGTTTTGAACTGAACAGTATCTCAGAACTCTCTTCACTAATCATGCAGCCACCACTATAGGTCAGGACTTTTTCATCTCTTACCTTCACTATTGTAATAGCCTTATAATTGGTCTCTTTTCATCCAATCTCCCCTCTCTCTGATTCAGCTTCCCACATAGCTGCCAAATCGATAATCTCAAAGCTTAGGTCTGGCCATATCACTTCACTGTTTCAGGAGGTCTGGTGTTTCCCTTTTGTCCCTAGCATAAAGATTTCTGTTTGGAATTAAAACTCCCCTTTGTAATAGGGCTTGGAACATTACCTTTTAGGCTTATCACATATTCCTGTGTTTCATAGACTCTCGGTTTCAGTCTAACTGGAATACCTGCTGTTTCCTGTACATAGCTTTATTATTTCCTATCTCTCTGCTTTTCCACAGACTGTCCACCATGCATGCAGTGCACATTGCCCTCATCTTCACTGAACAGAATCTGTAACTTACTCCAAGACTCAGTTCAATTACTACTTTCCACCAGAAGCCAATCCTGACTTCTCTTTGACATTGATGCTCTCACTACAGAAATTACTTTGTATCTACTTTGTATATATTTTGAATTTAATGTCTTGGAACATAGCAAATCTCTAAATAGATATTGGCTGAATAAACAACATGTAGAAAAGAAGGATTCTTCCTCCTCTTGAAAAGGCAAAAGAAGATGTTGGAAATGTTATTGTTGACAGTTATTATTGTTCTGATGAAGGAACCATTATATTAGTCCTAGTGAAGATGAGTCTGAAAAAGAAGATGAATTGTCAGAGGCAAACTGTGAAAGGATGAGCATGGTTATAAAATAGGAATATATCAACTTCTTAGCAAGGATTTTTAAAATGTCTGATGTATCAGCTTGGTTTACCACTATCTCAGGATCATTATATCATTAATATAGAGTAAAAAGTGCTTAAAGGTCATCTAGTCCAACTTCCCTCTGTTACAGATTAGGGAACTGAGGCTAACAAAAATTAAGTGACTTTTTCTAGGTCACAAAGATAGTAAGTGACAGAGTTGAGATTCAAATCTGGGGCTTCTCACTCTAAACTCAGTTCTCTTCCTTCTGTACAAATGTGACTCTTAATCTAAACACAGCACGCAGATGAGGGGGAAAACACACCTTTTTAAAAGACAAAAGACCAACTCTGGAAAAGGAGACAGATGCTACAGAGAGGTGTTAAGTCTATTTTCCCCTTTCAGAGATAAACTTTGCAGGCCAGTCTTGGGTAGTGGAAGAATGGCCTTCTCTGCATGTTCCTGGTCCCTGGGTTGCCTTCTCTTCTCAGATGAGATGAACTGCAAGGTTATTGTAGTAATAATGTGATCAAAAATCTTCCCCACCCATTCAATAGGCCTCAGGTGGGGCCAGGTGGGAAAGGTTTACATCTTTGTTTGTAAGTAGGCCTAAAGTCTCTACTTACCAGGTACTAAGCTGATTTGGGCATGAAACCCTCAGGGCCCTAAGGGGAGTCACTAAGACCAGACCCAGTGGTATATGGATTGAGTTCTAGTCAATCATGAATTCATCCAATCAGAAACCTGAGTTCTAGCCAATCAGATGCTGTCTAGGACTGTATAAAAGCAATGCCCAGAGTATGAGAGAACCAGAATTGAAGAAGGACAGAACTGAAGAGAAGCAGACCTAAGAAGCAGACATCAAAAGAATGCAGAAGAGCAGACATTGAGAGAGCCATAGTCAACATAGCTGTAGAAGAGAGTGCCGAGCAGAGAGTTAGGATTCATGAATAATTGTTTAATTCAATTTATTTAATATATTTAGTTTTCAGCATTGATTTTCACAAGAGTTTGAATTACAAATTTTTTCTGCATTTCTACCCTCCTGCCCACTCCAAGATAGCATATATTCTGGTTACCACATTCCCCAGTCAGCCTTGCCTTCTGTCACTCCACTCCCCTCCCATCCCTTTTTCCCTTACTTTCTTGTAGGGCAAGATAAATTTCTATGCCCCATTGCCTCTGTATCTTATTTCCTAGTTGCATGCAAAAGCTTTTTTTTGTACATCTGTTTTCAAAACTTTGAGTTCCAAATTCTTTCCCCTCTTCCCTCCCTACCCACCCTCCCTAAGAAGGTAGGCAATTCAACATAGACCACATGCATATCATTATGTAAAATGTTTCCACAATATTCATGTTGTGAAAGACTAACTATATTTTGCTCCTTCTTAACCTATGCCCCTTTATTCAATTTTCTCCCTTTACCCTGTCCCTTTTTGAAAGTGTCTGTTTTTGATTGGCCCCTCCCCTCATCTGCCCTCCCTTCTATCATCCCCCCTTTTTTATCTTCTTCCTCCTTCTTTCCTGTGGGGTAAGATACACAACTGAGTGTGTATGTTATTCCCTCCTCAGGTAAAATCTGATGAGAGCAAGATTCACTCATTCCCCCTCACCTGCCCCCTCTTCCCTTCCTACAGAACTGCTTTTTCTTGCCACTTTTATGCGAGATAATTTACCCCATTCTATCTCTCCCTTTCTCCCTCTCTCAATATATTCGTCTCTCATCCTTTAATTTGATTGTATTTTTTTAGATACCATCCATTCATATTCAACTCACCCTGTGCCCTCTGTCTGTCTATCTATCTATCTATCTGTCTATCTATAAACACACATATATATACGTATATATATATATATATATATATATATATATATATGTATATATACACACATATACATGTATATGTACACGCATGTATATTCCCTTCAGCTACACTAATACTGAGGTCTCATGAATCATACACAACATCTTTCCATGTAGAAATATCAAAAAAAAACAGTTCAACTTTAGTAAGTCCTTTGTGATTTCCCTTTCTTGCTTACCCTTTCATGCTTCTCTTGATTCTTGTATTTGAAAGTAAAAATTTCTATTCACCTCTGCTCTTTTCACTGAGAAAGCTTGAAAGTCCTCTATTTTATTGAAAATCCATATTTTGCCTTGGAGCATGATACTCAGTTTTGCTGGGTAGTTGATTCTTGGTTTTAATCCTAGCTCCATTGACCTCCAGAATATCATATTCCAAGCCCTTTGATCCCTTAATGTAGAAGTTGCTAGATCTTGAGTTATCCTGATTGTGTTTCCACAATACTCAAATTGTTTCTTTCTGGATGCTTGCAGTATTTTCTCCTTGATCTGGGAGCTCTGGAATTTGGCAACAATATTCCTAGGAGTTTTCTTTTGGGGATTTTTTCAGGAGGAGATTGGTGGATTGTTTCAATTTCTATTTTACCCTCTGGGTCTAGAATATCAGGACAGTTCTCCTCGATAATTTCTTGAAAGATGATATGTAGGCTCTTTTTTTGATCATGACTTTCAGATAGTCCAATAACTTTTAAATTATTTCCCCTGGATCTGTTTTCCAGGTCAGTGTTTTTTTTCAATGAGATATTTCACATTGTCTTCCACTTTTTCATTCCTTTGGTCAGTTTTATAATATCTTGATTTCTCATCAAGTCACTAGTTACCACTTGCTCCAATCTAATTTTTAAGGTAGTATTTTCTTCAGTGGTCTTTTGGACCATCTTTTCCATTTGGCTAATTCTGCCTTTCAAGCCATTCTTCTCCTCATTGGGTTTTTAGAGCTCTTTTGCCACTTGAATTAGTCTATTTTTTAAGGTATTATTTTTTTCAGTATTTTTTGGGGTCTCCTTTAGCAAGTCATTGACTTGTTTTTCATGGTTTTCTCACATCACTCTCATTTCTCTTCCCAATTTTTCCTCTACTTCTCTAACTTGCTTTTCCAAATCCTTTTTGAGCTCTTCCATTGCCTGAGACCAGTTCATGTTTTTCTTGATGTAGGCTCTTTGACTTTGTTGACTTCTTCTGGCTGTATGTTTTGGTCTTCTTTGTCACCAAAGAAAGACTCCAAAGTGTGAGTCTGAATCTGAGTCCCTTTTTTCTGCCTGTCCATGTTCCGAGCCTACTATTTGACCCTTGAGTTTCTCATTGGGGTATGACTGCTTGTAGAGTATAGAGTACTTTGTTCCAAGCTTGAGGGGTTGTGCTGTTGTTTTCAGAGCTATTTTTATGTGGCCAGCTCTGCCACACCAGCACTTCTCCTCCCGCAAGAACCTCCAACCCGGACTGGACTCAGATCTTAAGCAGGCTCTGCACTCCCACTCTGATCTGCCACATAATTCCTCCCACCAGGTAGGCGTGGGGCCGGAAGTCACTGCAGCTGTAGTTCTGTAGCTGCACCACCCCCTCTGTCCCCAGTGCAGTGGCTGAACTGTGAACTCCTATCACTCTGTCCCCTGCAGCTTTTCCCACTAACCTTCTCTATTGTCTTTCATGTTTGTGGATTGAAAAGTCTGGTAACTGCCACAGTTCACTGATTCAGAGTGCTAGGGTCTGTTCCACCCAGCTCCTGGTCTGGTTGGTCTGCGTGGCCCACACTGGGCTCCGCTCCCCTCCGCTCCCAGCTCCATGCGCAACAGAACTTACGCAGTGACCATCCAGGCTGGAGCCTTGCTTCCCTCTGCTGTTTTGTAGAATTTGTTCAGAGCCATTTTTCATAGGTTTTTGGAAGGACCTACAGGGAGGGGGAGCTCATGCAAGTGTCTGCTTTCCAGCTGCCGTCTTGGCTCTGCCCCCATGAGTAATTGTTTACAGGAAGACTCTAACAGGAGAGACAGCTACAGGATGACTTGATTCCTCACTATAATACTGTGTTATAATTTCCTTGTTGCTACATTGAGGTGGGCTTACTGGTTTTGGAATATAATTAGTGATATATCTAATTGGAGTAGCTGGTCTTGGGATCTGATACTCTGTTGTCTAAATGAATGTTATACTTCCTCTCCCTTCTACCTAGAGAGTTTTTCATACTTTCGAATTCTGAACCATTCAGGCATGTTCATGGTCATCCTCAAGGTTGCCTTACTGATACAGTTATATCTGAGCTACCACTATTAGCATTAATGTAACCAGCTCCCTGGACAAGAGGAACTAGATAATTCCTTTCTATCCCTGGTGTCCTGCTATCCTTAGCTTCTGTCCCAGGAACCTAAAAGACAAACAAAGTGCTTCCCCAGCCACAGCTCTACAAAGAGGTGTCATCTTCATTCCAGTTCCAGGATCTAACCATGACTTCTTGCTTGATGGAGTAATATTTCTATCACAGATTTCTTTTACACTTCCCATCAATGGAGGAGATTTTTCTGCAGAGTCAAACTATATCCCCTGTAAATTGCCCACTTTGGGGCAAAGTCCTGATCACCACCTTCTAACACCTCACAACCTTCAGCAGCAATGATTTTCAACATCTTTAGCTTTTTAAAAAGGAGAAGCAGTCCTGCTTCTTCTCCAAACTCCAATTTCATCATCTGTGAAATGAAACTGTTCAGTCAAAAGCAGTCCAAGTCTGGTATGCTAGTCACATATAGAATCCAGTCTTCACTAAAGTGAGATTTTTCTTCTTACTTCTGATCATTTTTGCTCTCCTACATTTTTCTAACACTAATCATTCTCTCAAAATAGAAGAAAACAGGAAAAATAAAAAAAAAATCCATGATTACTATCCTGTGGAACATATCTGACTGCAAAGTCTTTCAACAAAGCAGAAGAGAAAAAAACAACAAAAAACATTTCTCTGAATTATTTCTTTTGCTGACTAGGGTTCATAAAAGGTCTAAAAGAGAGAACCCATTTCTTTCTTGAAGCACTTTCGCGCTTGCTGATGTGAGTTAAACTAGACTTTCAAGGTCTTCCCCTTACCTCTCTGATGACATCTTTCTCCATTGATCAGACTCTCATTCAGTCAAAAAGCATTTATTAAGCACTTACTAAGTGCCAGTCATTGTGCCAAGTGTTAGGAATACATATACAGCCAAGAAGGAGACAATTCCAGTCTCTAAGGAGCTTGCATTCTGATATGGAAAAACAATATGCACTTTACTCTTCAGTCATTTTTCAGTCTGTCTGCCTCTTTGTGACCTGTTTTGAGGTTTTCTTGGAACAGATGGAGGGGTTTACCATTTCCTTCTCCAGTTCCTTTTACAGATGAGGAAACTAGAGAAAATAGGGTTAAGTGATTTCCCCAAGGTCACAAAGCTAGTGAGTGTCTGAGAACAGATTTGAATTCAGGAAGATGATTCTTCCTGATGCCAAGTCTGGCACTCTATCCACTGCACCACCTAACTGATCACAATATGCATAAAGAAGTTAAAAATGTGGAGTGAGAAGAGAAAGTATCCTGTGGGGTCACAATGGAAAAGTACAGAGTTTAGTCTCACAGAAATGGTAAGATGGTTTGCCTGAGAATCTTCCTTAAATGGAAATTCTGAGAGAAGCCAATTAGAGAGAGGGAGAGAGGGGCAGTTGGTACTTCTGAAGTGTGAATTCCAGGTCTGAAGTGGTGTTACAAGATGAAGAGGTTTATGGGCCATGATAGAGAATTCTACGGTGCAGCCTTGTGAGAGCAACTGGCTTTGCTGTCATTCCTCATTATCTTCCTTTCTTCCCTTCCCTTTCTTGCTCCCCTTACCTCATATTCCCTCTCACTTCCTATCCCCCTTTAACTTTCTTTCTTTAAACTATTTGTCTTTGAGAATGTATAATCACAACTCTCCTGATGATCTTCAAATTTTTATTTATTTCTTTTCTGGGGAATTTAGTTCTGTATCTCCAAATACTTGTGAAAGATATCTTCATCTACATGAACTATTGGAACGTCTTGAATTTGTGATGTCCAAAATTAAATTCTTTGTTGTTCTCACCTTCCAAATCTATTCCTCTCCTTCAACTATCTATTTATATAATGATTATCTTTCTCCTACTCTTCTGGGCTGAAAATTTTGATTTCCACTCTTACTTTTGCTCCCATCCAGTAAGCTACCAGATCCTATAACATCTACCTTGACAATATTTCTTGTGGTCATTTCCTCTTGCCATTACTGCTTCTATAACCATAAAACAGGTTTTCATCTTTCACCTAGACAACTACTAGCATCCTTAGTAATTCCTCACTTTGTTATGTACCCACACTTTATGGCAAAGCCAAATGAGTCTTCTTAAAGCACCAATGTTAACCTAGCTCAAAAACCTTTGCTAGATACCTACTGTCTACCAAACAAAATACAAACTCTCTGACCTATAATTCAAAGCCTTTCATGATTGGTTTCTTACCTAAGTTTCCTCTTTTATTTATGACTATACTTTAGCTAAACTAGAATGATCAATATTCCCTAAATTTTCCCTATACCTTTCCACCTCTACCTCTGTGCCTGTGTATTGGTCCCTTACCTGGAAAGCTATTTCCCCCATTTACTAAAACTCAATTTATTCTTTTGGGACCTTTCTTCATTAAGGCTCTCTATTATTACTATTACTATTGAAGAAACCTCTATCCTTCCAATTCTTTAGGTTTCCAACATTTGATTTGTATTCAGCACCTAACTTTCACTTATCCCACATATCCAAGTGATAGACAAACTTCGTTATATTTATATTCACCATATCTTCCTCATATATACATGCTCCTCTGTACTAACTCAGGCACCATCCCAGTTAGGGTTCTCCTTAACTTTTTTCTTTAGACTTTTACAATAGCCTCCTTTTTGGTCTCATTGCATCAAACTTCTCCCCACTCTATTTCATTCAAGAGATTGCCTTAAGGGGCGGAGCCAAGATGGCAGCTGGTAAGCAGGGACTAGCCTGAGCTCCCTACCAAGTCCCTCCAAAAACCTATAAAAAATGGCTCTGAGCCAATTCTAGAATGGCAGAACCCACAAAACAGCAGAGGGAAGCAGGGCTCCAGCCCAGGACAGCCTGGATGGTCTCTGGGTGAGGTCTATCGCACATGGAGCTGGGAGCTGGGAATGGAGTGGAGCAGAACCCAGCCTGAGCGGAGTGGACCAACCAGACCAGGAGCTGGGTGGAGGGGGCCCTAGTGTCCTGAATCAGTGAGCTGTGGCAGTTACCAGACTCCTCAACCCACAAACACCAAAGACTGTGGAGAAGGTTAGTGGGAAAAGCTGTGGGAGTGGAAGGAGTTCGCAGTTCGGCTTCCAGCCCCGGGGGCAGCAGAAGTGGGGCAGCTACAGCTGTTGTTGCTTCGGGCCCCAGGCCCACCTGATGGGAGGAATTAAGTGGCAGATCAGAGTAGGAGTGCACAGCCTGCTGAAGATCTAAGCCCAGTCTGGTTTGGGGGTTCTTGGGGAAGGAGCAGTGCTGGTGTGGCAGAGCCAGCACTTCCCCTCCACACGTGGAACATAGAACTCTCTAGTCTACAAGCAGTCATACCCCACTGAAAAACTCAAGGGTCAAGTTAGTTGGCTGGGAATATGGCCAGGCAGCAAAAACACACCCAGATTCAGTCTCAGACTTTGGATTCTTTCTTTGGTGACAAAGTGATTGCCTTGAAAACACAGGTCTAAAAATGAAAACTTCATTGAACTCTGGTGGTTGTCCATTACCTCTAGGATCAAATATTAAATTCTCTGTTTGTTATTTATATCTTTTTTACAATCTGACATCCTTCTACCTTTTGGGAATTCTTATGTATTCCTCCCCACCTCATACTCTACAATCCACACTTACTGCTCTACTTTCTATTCCTTTGCATGGGCCCTATGGCTGAAATGTACTCCCTCCTCACCTCAGTCTCTTAGTACACCTGATTTCCATCAAGGCTCTACTCAAGCATCACTTCTACGTGAAGTCGTTCACGATCTTTACATCTTCTAATATAGATAGTTAGAGGCAGCCAGTGGCATAGGGGATAAAAGGCTGGGCTTAGAGTCAGAAAACTTGAGTTCAAATGAAGCCTCAGATTCTTAGTAGCTATGTGATCTTGGATAAGTCATTTAACTTTTGTTTGCCTTAGTTTCCTCAAATATAAAATGGAAATAATTATAGCTCTTTCCTCCCAAGATTATTGCAAGGATCAAATGGCATAATAATATTTAGAATGCACTTAGCAAAGAACTTGGTACGTTATAAATACTATACAAATGCTCTTATTATTATTAATTATTATATGTATTTTGTCTATGTTACTCATATACATGTAGACCTACAGATTGTCTCTAGAAAGTTAGCTGTCTGTGAGGAAGGAATATTTCATTGTCTCTGTATCACCTAAGCTCAGTATAATCTCTGACATATAGTAAGCACTTAATTAATGCTTTTTCATTGATTTATTGACCTCTCCAGAGAGAAACAATCTTGTCCTCCACTAAAATCCCATATCACTTTGTCCCTGTCAAATAACTGTCTCACTCTATATTTTATTCTTGTTATCTGTTTACATCTCATCCTCCTAGATTATAAGTTCCTTGAAGGAAAAGCCTGTGTCTTATGCATCTTTTTGCTTCAATGGTCACTAGCTTAGTGACTTAATAGGTCACTAGCAAGATGCTTTGCCTGTAGCTTGCACTGAATAAGATAAACCTGCTTTACATGGGATGAATTCTCTTTTGTATGTACAAAAGGAATTTTATTTGATCTTTCAATGATCTATTTTTGGAAATTCTGCACTTCATCAGCTGCAAATCTTCTCCATTAACTAGATCATGGAGTGAAGTGTCAATAAATTTTCAGGAAGATATGTACAAATACATAATACAAATCCATAGAATTACCACTGGAAGATGGTGGAGCAGGTAAGAAATTTTGAGGCCCTCCAGATTCCCTCCACAATCAGACAGAAAATGACCATAGAGCAGCAGAATAAAGGGGTAAAGCAATTGTCCTTCTAAGATACCTTGAGAGGACACCAGAGAAGACTCCAGGGGCTGAGCTTTGGTCTGAAGGAAGTAGTAAACACCTCCAGGCTGACTCTACTGGATCAATAAACAGTAGGCCCCAAGAGAAGCAAACTAGGCCTCAAGAAATTTCACATCAAAAACTTTTACCTCACAGCCTCAGGAACTTTTGCCTCATGAACTTTTACCTCACAAATTTTCATTAAAAAAAAGCAGAGGCTGAGGGAGGGAAGATTGAAGGATGCTTTGCTGTTATTGGAAGTCAGGCCTAGTGGTGCTGACCACACACGATCCCTAGCTATGGCTATAGGTGAGGAGAATTGAGCAAAATCCAGGTGAGTATGGTTCAGCAGGGAGCAAGAACATTTTTGGGACATCATGGTTGTGGCTTAGAGGAGGAAGAGAGAAATCCCTGAGGTTGAGGCCTCAGACAGAATTCAAAAAATGGTAAGAAGGATTTGAGATCTTGGGCAACATTACCCATAACTTGGGATTAAAACTTGATAATAATAATATTAAACTGATAAAAATAAAATAAAATAGACAAATTAACAAAAACAGTGGAAAAAGAACGTAGCCATTGATAGCTACTTCAGTGTAAAAGAAGACCTGGGTTCATACTCAGAGGAAGATAGTGAGGTAAAACAGCTAATACTACCCTAAAGAGTAACATCAAATCATCAAATGGTCACAAGTCCAAAAAGAAATCTCAAAATAACTTAAAAAAGAATTCAAAAATCAAATATGAGAAAACAAGGAAAAAATAGAAAAAGAGCAAAATAAATTCAAGGAAATTATGAAAGGAAAGTTATCCAATTAGAAAAAGAGAAACAAAATATTAGGGAAGAAAATAATTCCTGGAAAACTAGAATTGGGCAAGTGGAATCGGATGACATTATAAGATATCAACATATAATAAAAACCTTAAAAAAAATAGAAAAGAATCTGAAGCACCTCATTAGAAAAACAGCTACTCAGCAGAATAGGTTGAACAGAGACAATAGAAGAATTGTCAGACTACCTGAAAGTTATGATAAAAAAAAGAACCTGGATATAATAGAAATGGAAAATTGTCCTGAAGTTCTAGAACAAGAAGGCAAAGTAGAAATTGAAATAATCCACCAATCAACACTTGCAAGAAATCCTAAGAAGAAATCTTACAGAAATGTTGTAGCCAAGTTTCAAAATTCCCAGGTTAAAGAGAAAATATTGGAAGCAACAAGAAAAAATATTAAATATTACAGGCTAAATTAAAAGATCATAGGTCTTGGAACATTTTATTTCCAAGCGCAAAGATGCTGGGGTTACATCAAAGAATAACCTATCAAGGAAAATTGAGTATAATCCTAAATGAAAAAAAGGACACTTGATTAACTGAAAAACTTTCAGGTATTTATAACAAAAAGACTAGAACACAGGGGGAAATTTGATATAAAATATCCAGGAAAAATATAAGGGTATCATTGAAGACTAATTACAAGGCACTGATTAAAGTTAAACTATTTACATGTGATATATGAAAATGTTATTAATATTAGTAATTATGTGTTATTATTATCAGTAATAGTATTCATACAACTGCTATCATTACTAAGATAGTTTGAAGGAAAGTTGAGGCTGAGTTGTGTATGATGAGGTGATTCTGAAAAAAAAATTGGGTAGGAAAATGTTAAAAGGAAAAATTAACTGATGAAAATGGAGCATGAAAGGAAGAACTAATGTAGAGGATGCAGGTGGGGATGGAGGCCTGGTGACATTGGAACCTTACCTCATCTGGATTGAAGAGGAAAAAATATGTACATCTGAAGAGGTTTACAAATATTCTGAAATTCTAGAGAGCTGGGAAAATTGGGGGACCAGGTAGCAGAAGGACTTTTGGAAGGGTATACAGATTAAGACTAGGAGGGCAGGTGACTAGATAAGGGAGGGGCATTTGTAGGGGTGGGTAAAAATCAAGGAATAAAAGGGTAAGGGGAGAAGAAATGGTTGCAGGGAGAGGATGAATATAGAGTCTGAGAAGGAAAATAGTGAGTGAAAATTCACAAATAGTAATTGCAGCTTTGAATGTGAATTAGAAAAAATAATAAAATTCATTTGGAAAACAAAAAGTCAAGAATATCAAAGGAAATAATCAAAAAAGTATAAAGGAAGGAAGTTTAGCAGTATCAGATCTTAAACTGTATTATAAGGTAGTAATTATTAAAACTACCTGGTATTGGCTAAGAAAAAAAAAAGGTAGATCATTGGAATAGAGTAGACATACAATTTAAAGTAGTAAATAAACATAATCTTGTGGTTGACAAGTGTAAAGACAAGATTTGGGGATAATAATTCATTATATGGTAAAAAAAATTGTTGGGAAAACTGGATGGCAGAAACAGGCAGAAAACAGTATAGCAGAAACTAGGGATAGACTAATAGCTTATACCATTTACCAAGATAAGGTCACAACTGATACATGACCTAGATATGAAGAGAGATTTTATAAGAAAATTAGAAGAACATGGCACTTATTACTTATCGGACTAATGCATAGGCAAATAAATTGCTAGGGTCTTGACCAGCAAGTTGCCCTATCTCAGTACGCAATGATGAGGCAGGAGCAACGATGGTTATAACTCCAATTTATTGGCAGACATTATCCAGTTTTATAGGGTTTTGCACTACATAAGCAGAAGCAGGTGTTCAAGGGGTAAACGGATGAGAGCATGGGAAGATCGATATCTGGTGGGAAGAATCTGGATTATTTTAAACTATGTTGCCCACAACCGTATGGGAAAACTAGGGCTGTGGTAAGGTAGTTTCCATAGGAGTATGGGAACAGAACAGGGTGCTGTCCTACAGTGACAGGGAAGGCTGGAAACAGGAGGGGAGTGCTGTTTCTACAGTATCTAAAGAGGCATGGGAAGGCTCAGGCAGGATACAAACTGGTATCAATACAGTATGAGCTATGTGAGGCATGGGGCAGGATGCCCTTGTAAAGTATCCAAGAAGTTCCCATTAATTAAAGCATGCTTGTGTTAGGCACTGGTTCAAGAGCATTAGGTAGTGGCCACCTGTGTTCCTCCTACTGGACTTGTGAGTGCTTGGTGGATGGACTCTGCCTGCATGAGAAAGGATGGCTATCAGAGCAGGAGGGTGGTGCTGTTAGGGGGGGCTGCTAGGGACGGAAGTCTTTCCTCCGGGCACCTACCTTTCCAACTCCTACTAAGCCTGTCTGGTATTACCCAGGAAACAGGCCAAGCACTAGGGTTCGAGCAGCCCCAGGGTCAGAACTAACTCCCTACAATAAATGAAGAAATAGATAGTAAAGATAGGTATAAAATTGATTATTCTGACTGCATGAAATTAAAACGTCTTTGAACAAATTAAAAATGTAGTCAAGATCAGAAGGAAGGCAGAAAATTGAGGAAAATTTTCTACGAACAATTTATCACGTAAAGGTCTCATAACTAAAATGTATAAAGAACTTCATCAAATCTATAAAAGCATGAATTATTCCCCAATTGATAAATGGTCAAAGGATATGAACAGTGGTTTTGTGATGACAAAATCAAAACAATTTGTAGTCATATAAAAATACTCTAAGTTATTATTGATTAGAGAAATGCAAACTAAAATAACCTTGAAATATGATTTTACTCCTACCAGATTGGCCTAAATGATAGAAGGGGAAAGTGACAAATGTTGGAGAGGATATGGAAAAGTTGGGACATTAATTTATTGACACTAATTCACTGTTGATGGAATTGTGAACTGATCCAGTCATTTTGGAGAGCAATCTGGAATTATGCCCAAAGAGCTATTAAACTACCCATATCTTTTGACTCAGCAATATGACTACTTAGTCTTTTTCTGAAGACAATTAGGGAAAAAGGAAAAGAACCTAGATGTTCTAATATGTTTGTGGCAGCTCTCTTTGTAGTGGCAAAGAACTGGAAATTGCAGGGATGCCCATCAATTGGGGAGTGGCTGAACCAGTTGTGGTATATGATTGTGATAGAATACTATTGTTTTATAAGAGGTGATGAGCTCAATAATTTTAGGGGGAAAAAAACCCACCATGGAAATAAGAACCAGTGAGCAGAAATAAGAGAACATTCTAACAATAGCAGCAATATTGTTTTACAAAGGACATTGAGCAAATAAGTTATTTTGAGTCTTATAAATACCCAAATCAACTATAAAGTACATATGAAGAAAGATATTATCTGCATCCAGAGAAAAAACTGATAAATAGAAGTATATATAGAATAATTTTACATGTATATTTATTTACATATGTATTTGTATCTAATGGTAGCTGCCTCTAGGGCCTGGGGTGGGGGAGAGGGAAGCAAAAAGGAGATTGATGTGATGGTTTTGTTGTATATTTGAAAGGAATAGCATGTTGTGCACAGTAGATTTGCAGTTTCATATGCAATCAGATTTTTTGGTGTACTACATTATGGAAATGCTTGTTTTACTCTATAAATTAAAAATAAAATTAAAAATCCATACAAAATCTTAGTGTAGTTTTAAGGTTTAAGTTTAAAGTTAAAGACATTGAGGAAATGCTGTACAAAGTTAAAGACAACTAGTAGAGTAAATCTAGTGAGAAGAATAAAACTTTTCAAATAAAAGGAACACACTTTTAAGCACTTACTTTGTTAAAATCATTCTGATTCCTGGAAGTTAAGAGAGCAGAAATAGTGCAGAAAACAGAAAAGTATAGGATTGCAAGGAAACTCAAATCAATCAATCAAAACTGCTTTAGAGAGTGACTTCTATGGTAATATCTACTGTCTCTAATCATTTTGCTAGGAGTGTTGTTGAAGCAAAAAGATGAGTAAGACATTCATTCCCGTAGTTTGCAATCTAGTAGAGAGGATAGGAAGCATATAAATAACTGTAACAAAATGGTACCAGATGATATGAATATAGTGGTGTGAACCATGTGTAACAACAATTCTGCTTGTAGCTACTGTGGAGGTTTAAGGTCAATAACACCAGCACACAGGAGGGCTGCTAGCACAGGTTCTGTGATCTGCTTTTCTAAGGAAAGCAACTTTAAGGGGCTTACAATCTCATACTAATCAAATATACATATTACATTCACTTAATTCAGGGGAAAAAGTCAGCACCCTGAACTTCAGAAAAAACACAAACAGAAATGACAAGCAGAATTTATATAAACAAAGCAAATAACACAAATTAGCAGGCAGGGCTTCTAACTGTCTGTCCATAGCAATACATACATAGTTGCCAGAGAGAGAAGCACCAACATCTGTGTTTTCAAAGCCAGGGGGTTCCTTCATGTCTATCTAGAGTCTTGTCTGGCAAAATCACAGGAGTATTCTTCCACTAAATGATCCCCAAAGCAAAATACTGACCTTAGAGTATATATACATGCTTCTTTAGGGTCAGAGGGTGTCACAACCATGTGACTCAAACTCATGTGACTTACACTTTCCTGTGATTTAAGCAGGTCATCAAAAACTCTTAATTCCATCAAAGACTCAATCAAAGGCACTTGATTGTCTTAGTGCTGAGAAGCACTCAGGGAGTAAAAACAGTGAAAAGTCCCACTTTGCTTGCTATTACGCCCTGAGTTCATGAGTCTTACTATCTTGATGTGGAAGTATCTTATTTTAAAAAGTAGAGAACAAACCGAGACATTGTACAATTAAATAATGAGACTCTGTTGTGGAAAAAAGTACTGAGGTGGTAAGAGGGGAAGAGTTAAGATAACTCAGTACAGGCACAGCCCAAGCTGAACTTTCCCAACATTTCCTTCCAATTCACTTTACAATAATGTCTTAAATTAAATTTTGGAGCAACAGAGATAACAAAAGTTCAGAAGGAGACATTTTTCCAACCTAAAACTATTTAGAAGGTTCTCAGGAGAGGTCTGTAATACCATGATGGGCATAAATACAGAGCACAACAAGAACACCAGCAACAGGCCTTGGAGGGGGGCGCTCTCAGCCCAGAGACAGTAAATTGGTCAAACATCTGGTCAGAAAGTGGTTACAGAAAACCCTTTTCTGCCACTGGGTGTAGCAGGTTCTTATTGGCAACTCTACTGCCCCTAGCAGTTCTGATTCACAGTTCCAGGAAGGAAAGGAGTACATGAGAACAGCCACAAGGGAGCAAGCACTCTGGTCACAATTTGAGGGCCAAGAGGAGCACTAGTACTCATGGCTGCAGGGGAGCAGGGACCATTCCTGGGTTAAGACCAGAGCACAGACCATGAGAGCAGTGACCACGTCTCTCCCAGAATAACACCAACTTGGAAGCACTGAAAACTCAAAGACCTCTAGAACTAGCTCTAAAAACAGTAGCACACACACAAAAAACTTTAAGCTTGGCACTGTGCCTCCTTAATTTCAGTTGAGCAAAGCCCAACTTTAATATGATAATCAAAGTCAAGAAATAGTCTGGGAAAATGAGCTAACAATAAAAAAACAAAAAAACCCTTGACTATAAAAACTACTGTGGTGGCAGGGAAAACCAAGAAATAAACTTAGAATAAGGCAATAATGTGAAGATAGCTATATGCTAAGCCTCAAAGGAAAATGATAATTACATCCAAGGCCATCAAAAATTCCTGAAGAGGTAAAGAAAGAGATGAGAGATGAGAGTGGTAGAGGAAAAATTGGCAAAAGAAATGAGAGTGATGCAAGAAATTTATAAAAAAAAAAGAGAATTAACAGCTTAGTAAAAGAGGCACAAAATACTGAAGAAAACAACACCTTAAAAAAACAGAATTGGTTAATAGTAAAAAAAGGACACAAAAATTCATCGAAGAAAAGATATATTTTAAAAGCAGAATATACCAAATGGAAAAGGAGGAACAAAAATTCACTCAAGAAAATAGTCCCTAAAAAGTAGAATTAGACAAGAGAAAGCTATTGATTCCATGAGACTTAAGGAGAAGGGAAGATAAAGAGAATCAGGGGTTGAAAATGATATTGACTTTTGAGGAGAGATAGGATAAAAAGGAAGAGAGGAACAGAGGGAAATGGGCTTGCATGAAATGCATAGTGATCATAGTGATCAACTATGGATATGAATGGGCTGAGCTAAACCATAGAATGGCAGTGGATATCACAATGCATTGGGAAACTGAATCCAACAATATGTTCTGTACAAGAGACACACTTGGGGAGGAAAGATATACACAGAGTTGAAATGAAGGGCTAGAGCAGAGTTTATTATTCTTTAATTGAAGTGAAGTGGGTAGGGGTGGCAATCATAACCTCAGACAAAGCTAAAGCAAAAATATCCATGATTGAAAGAGATAAGCATGGAAACTACATTTTGCTAAAAGGTACCATAGACAATGAAAGAATATAAAAAAATTACATTATTTCTCATTTTTCAAATACTAAGTGAACTGAGTCAAATTCATAAAAAAAAAAGCCCTTCCCCAATTGGTAAATGGTCAAAAGATATGAACAGGCAGTTTTCAGAAGAAGAAATAAAGCTATCTATGGTCATATGAAAAATGTCCTAAATCACTAATTATTAAAGAAAAGTAACTTAAAACAATTCCTAGGTTCCACCTCACACCTATCAGAAATGAAAAAATGCTGGAAGGGGATGGGTGAAAATGGGTACATTATTACACTGTAGGTACAGATGTGAACTAGTCCAACCATTCTGGAGATCAATTTAGAATGATGCCAAAAGAGCTATAAAACTCTATAATACTCCCAGCAATACCAGTACTAAGTCTGTATTCCAAAGAGATGCCAGGAAACTGAATCACTTTCACTTGAATTGTCTTAGGAAGATTATGAAGATCAACTGGCAAGATAAGACACCAAACAGTGAGGTCCTTACTCAGACTGAACTGCCAAGCATTCAAACTCTGCTTCAGAGAGTGTGACTCTGATGGGTTGGCCATGTCGTTTGGATGCAAAATGTATACTTGCCAAAAAGATTATTTTGTGGAGAACTCATGCAGAGCAAGCATTCACATGCTGGTCAGAAGAAGCGATACAAGGACACTCTCAAGACCTCTCTTAAGAACTTTGGAATTGATTGCATGACATGGGAGACACCATGGGAGAGGACCAGTCAGCATGGCATGCCCATATCAGAGAAGGTGCTGTGCCCTATGAGCAAAGCAGAGTTGAAACAGCTCAAAGGAAACAGAGGACGCACACCAAATGTTCACATGGACTATTTGTACCCAGCCCATGGTAGAGCATTCTGAGCTCATATTGGCCTGATCAGTCACAGCAGAACACATTGAGTCTGTACTCTATCATAATGATGTCATTCTGGTCCTCTTTGAGAATGAAGTACAACAATCAAGCAACCAACTGATCAGCCTATTGAAGCCAGTCCCTGATCAGCTCACCTTTCTTTACAACCTACAAATTTCCATAGAGATTGATTGAATGCTCCTCTATTTTGATATGAATTTCTTTAGTAACATTTTTACCATATTTTACTGAATATAGCTATACTAAAGATAACAAATAACCCTAAATATGTTGCCAGTAGTATTACCTTACCAAGTAGATCTCTTTTAAAAATGAAAAGCTTATCTAAAAACAATTTTTCAAATAGTGTTCACTCTTATGTGAAACTAAGCTAACTTACATGACATGTATTAGGGAAAAGTGAAATTTCCATTTAAAAATTCAGCAATAATATTACACCCCACCTTTCACAATTTACCTAGTTCTTTTTTTCATTTCTGTTCTTTAAAGAATTTTCAAACATTGCCAGTTTATTTTTTAAGGATTTTAAATGTGCTGCCCTTGTCTATTTCTTTATAGGGAGCTGTCTGGGGAACGGGCCTGCAAGTGGCTATTATATTAGCAGAGATTTCTCTTGTCTTTGAAGTACAACTTAAGCTAACTTCTTATTGACCTTAGTGATCTTATCTCTTAGGTTTATTGTCCATTATAAATTAACCTGCATACTCTAGGATCAGTGTGTTACTGTACCTTTCCCATGCCTAAAAAAAAAATATCAGTAGACTAGACATGGGAACCAAGACAAGAAGAAATGTAGGTCAGAAGCCAAACTGGATACTAATTTTCTCATTGGCTTAAGCAAGTCTTTTAGCCAAGACATTCCCTTACTTTTTGTAAATAAAATACAAAATACATGAAACTATTAATGCATGCCACGTACCTCACTCAGAAGTCTTTTAAAATAATCTGTATACATATGCTCTTCAAAATAGATGTCCAAATTATGATTAAATAATTTAGTCATTTAAAGTGTCCATTTTAATAAAAATAAAATTGTATTTTTCAAGATTCATAATTCTGTATGTAATTTCATCTACATAAGCTCAGTAAGAATGAGAAGAAAAGTTGCCACAAAATATTCCTTAAAGTTTTCATATAAACTCCTAATAGTTCATGGTGAAAATGTGTTCAAATATTAATTCAGAATCATTTGAAAGACAGGCATTATCTCAAATGAGCTTTCAGCAGAATCATGAGTACTTTAAAAGGTTCATTGTTTTCCTTGTGTAGCGGGCTGTAGTCACTTAGGCACAGATTGACAATTTGTTTTTCAGTGACAAATGTGGCCAGGTTAAACTGCTTTAAATAGTCATTCACTTCCCCTCTGTAGCTGTAGGTAGCTCACAGTGACAACTTTAGGAGGGTGGGGAAAGAAGCCAATTACCACAAGCTTGCTGCACAAGTAGAGATTTCTTTGACTCCTAGGACATCTAGTAACTTGCTTCTTTTCTTAACTGCCAAAGACCTTTTCTAGTAAAAGATCTGGGTGACTAAAAGATTTTTCAGTTACCTACATGGCTTGACACAAAAACAAAAAGCTTATCATAATGAAATTTCCTTCAATCAATATTTTAAAATTTTATGGATCACTAAATTTAAAGTAGGTTTTAGCATGATTAAGTGGCATCGCAAATTTTAAAATGTAAACAAATACATTGCAACTGAATACTCGGGGACAGCTTTGATTTTTGCCCTCTCATACAATTTTCATATCCAATCAGTTTAAAAGTCATGTGTGTTCCATGTCAGCAACCACTCCTTATTTTATTTTTTCCCTGAGAGTGAACTTGATTTTGGTGATGTTAGCAAGTCTTAGTGATGATCTCCCTTCTGCCAAGGTAGATTGACTCTAACTCCCACAATTTATAGTTTTAAGGTTTTATCTTTGATATGGACAAGTTAAGTTACTTCCCCAATCAGTACATATCAAAGACAAGACTTGAAGCCATGTCTTCTTAACTCTGTGGTCACCATTTTCCTTTTACTTTCATCTCTGAGAAGCCCTAATTCCCTTCAAAACCCATACCAAATGTTATTTCTAAATGAAGCCTTTCTTGATCTCCTCAACTACTAGTAACCTTCCATCCAGAATCACCTTGTTTCTCTTTTGTATGTATGCTTCTATTTGCATGTGTCATTTCTTCAGAGAGAATGAAAGCTTCTTGAGGTAGGGAACTGCTTCCTTTTTTTAAACCTGCGTCCCTAGCACCAGTAAAACAACTAGAAAATAGTAGGATTTTCTAATTGATTGATTGATAAGCACTTTACAACAGTTCTTCCATTCATCCTCTACCCTCTATTCCTACTTATATCAAAACAATACAAACTCTTATTACCGCCATAGTGTATCATAAAAGCCTTCCTTTCAGATATTTCTTTATTCCCTCTAATTTCCCTCCATCTTATACTAGTCTTCATTGCATTGGCATCATAATAGAATATATTAATACCATATAATAATTAATATTATTATTAATTATTGTTATCATTACACATTCTCAGTGGTTTTCTATTACCACCAGTTAAAGTTCAAACTCCTTTATCTGGTAACCAAGGTCAATCAATTCTCACCCCACCCTACCTTTAGGGGGAAACATGGTATAATAGAGAGTTTAAATTGGAGTGAAAAAGACCTGAGTTCAAACCCCCCACTTGACACTTATGCATTATGTGACCTTGGATAAATCCTTTAAAATCTCTCAGACTTATTTTCCTTATCTTTTTAATGGGTTTAATTATAACTGTAACATTTACATTGCAGGATTGTAATGAGGATTAAATCAGATTATACACACACATATCAAGCGACTTGCAAATTTTAAAGTTCTATCTAAATGTTACTATTGTTATTACTAAAATTCTGGTTTGGTACCTCATTATGGCATAGAGATGACCTTGGCTTCTTGAAGGCTTTGCTAGCAGAGCACAAGCTGGGAAAGACTCTACAGGGCTAAAATATCTTCAAGCATAGTTACAGCAACAGACATTATCTACTGACTATCCTAGCTAAGAATAGAGCATCTCATCCCAAGGAGGAAACCTATGAAACCAGGAGAAATTTTACAATGTTCCAGAGTCCTATCTGGCCACTTATTACTTCTATAATGCTGCTAGCAGAGTTTTAGGAAAGGCGTAGCACTTGCTAAGTATCACATGGTTGTTGGAGTTTCTGTAATCCTTATCTTACCTATTGGTACTCTAATTGTGACATTGTAATAAAATGAACTTCTTTCTATAAAGGAAGCCAGATGACAAAAGACAGTTTCAGCTAAGTGGAATGATGGCTCACAATTGAGGGATTAAATGAAGGAATTTTCAGTCATTTTGAGAACCCAAGCCAAAGCAACAAGAAACTTAATTCCCTGGGGACATTTGTCTATCTCCTATCATAAGGCTAATGTTAAGTATTTTGAAAAGATCATTGTGAAAATAAAGAGCTTTCATGCCAATGTATATTTTGCAGAGGATGAGGAGGTAGAGAGATATTGTATAAAGACCCAAAATAAAAATATTCTAAATTAAATCATCATTTATGTCTGTACTCAGTGACTTCTAGGTAAAGGTGAGAATGCCACTCCTCCACCCCTGACCTCCAGCATATTGAAATAATATGGTCCATAAAGAACTAAACACAGAGGCTTCGTGTTCATAAATTTTGAATATTTTATTTGAATAAAGAATCAGAAGTTATTACACATAGTGAGCACTAAATAATAAAAACAATAAATGAAATTAATTATATTTTACATATGTGAAATAACTAATTGATTAATTAGATTAGTTATTTTTATACATTAAAACCACTAACATATCAGAGAGACAAAAATTAATGAGAAACTGGAAGAAATATTGAAAATGAGACAAGAAAAAAAGATATGACATGTGGATGGAAATACTCCCTGCTTACTAAATCTCAGTTATCTTCTTAAGTTGTGTTCATGTCTAGCCTGACTCTACTCCTGACTCTCAAGTTATGCTCCTTTCCTAACTTTCCTAACTTACCCTCTCTTGGACACTTTCAATGTTTTCACCCTTTTTAGTTCCCTTTAAGTGTTGTCTTTCCCCATCAGAACATAAGCTTCTTGTGGGTAGGTACTGTCCTGACTTCGGCTTATATCTGTGTTCCCAGTGTTCAGGATAATGCCTGACATACAAAAAGGATTTGAACATCCTTTATTTAATCTAATATAATTAAATCTAGTCTAATCTAATCTGTATAAGACATTGTGCTAAGTGTATCTGCCTTAAACATTATGGAGCTTCTCAAATGGCATCCATGATTATTCTGAAGTATTTGCCTAACTAACCATGCAAGGAAAACTATTAGTGAAAAATGCCTGTTGCTCAAACTATAATACCTAGTAAAACAGGCAAGGTGTAGACCTTATAAACCCCTCTCTCTTTGTATGTGATTTTTGAAAGCGTTGTCAGTGTACAAGAAGTTAGGTCTAAAACTGACCAAATGGAGAGAAGGCAGAATTGTCTTTGGGAAATTGGAATTTTCCTTGAATAAGAAAAGTTTCTTTATGAAATGAAGATCCATCTTCCAATACCAACATCCTTACTGCATTATATGATAGCAAGTCATGGAACATTTACAATATCAAAGAATTTGAATATATGTGTGTGTGTATATATGCATATATACATATATTTGCAAAAATATAGCTTATTCATATATAATTATTTCCATGTGTATTAGGAGGGCAGAGTTTATAATTTCAAAGAGAATCATATATATATCTGAAAGGTTCAGAACTGCCAGATATAAAAAACTCTCAAAGTAGGAGGCAGAAGAATCAAAGCATATATTTAGGCTCCACAGTAACCAACCCACGAACCAGCATCCCCATTTTGATATATTGATCGAAAGCTTCCAGGCCCAATAAGTATGCCTTACAAGAGTAACCAGGAGGCTACAGAGAAGCATGATGGTGTAAAGCAAAATCATGCTTCCCCCTCTATGGTAAAAAGATTACCCACTGTCCTCAAGTCCTTGTTCAGCTCTGCTACTGGCAGCTCCTGCTTCAGCTTCGGCTGTGGCTATAGCTGTAGCAGCTTCTGGCTCCAATGGAAGCTGTTTTTAACCATCTGGCTTCTGTGGGGGTGTAAGGTATGCCGGGGAAAGCACAGGTTCTTTCAATCTGCTTAATCAAGGTGAAGGGGTTGACCAGGAAAGCACAGGTTCTTTCGATCAGCTTAAGCAAGGGAAGCAAGGTGAAGGGGCTGACAAGCTTACTCCAGTCCAACATACAAACAGCATTCAGTTCAGGGGAAAAAAGCCAAACTATTCACTTGTTGACTAAGTGCTAAGGAGCCCATTTTTGGTTACCAACACACTCCACCCCTTGTTCTAGGATACATAATCTAATCAGCCATGTATCCTAGAACATACATTGTGATCCAATTACAAAGGAAACTAAAACGTATCATTCATAATAAAGCAAAACATATCATTTGGTGACATTCCTAAATATTGGTTTGCGATTAAAATGTGATCCACCCCTAGGTCCCAGCAAAATAATCTCTTCAATCAATCATCCCCAAAATAATTATTAATAATTCAAATGTCCACCCCTAGATCCTTGTATCCATTACATAGGATCAATAATATCATAATAAAACAACATAGCAAGGACAACACAAAATAAGTACACAGAACACTATCATCATTCCCACCCCTTCGAACGATTGGGGCTCAAAATCTTGGGGTAAGGGGTGAAGGTCTCATTTTCCATCACTTCTTCTTGCTGAAATTGGATTTAGAGGTGCCCCTGCCCCAAAAAGTCCCATTCCAGAGGTCAGTTCTTTAATGAGCTGGCAGGAATTCCAAGAATGCTACGTGCTTAGGCAGTCACCGGAAAGTGCAGGGTGCTTAAGCCTAAAGGAAACAGAACTAGCAACAAGGTTAGCCAAAACAAAGAACAAAAAGAGTAGGCAAGTATGGGCTATTATCCTTCAAATAAAATCATCTCCAGGTTGGTTGAGATTTCAGTTATGCAAAGATCCAATATCAGAGCCAAACTCAGGTGGGAAATGTTTCTTTTCAAAAGGAACATAATGAGGAAGCCAAGAGGATCTCACCCTAGATAGAGACTAAGATTGTCCTCTCAGCCTTTCCCCAGATGTACAAGGAAACACAATGGGAAAACTAAACTAAGAGGATCCCATCCTAGGTAGAGACTAGGATTGTCCTCCCAGCCTTTCCCCAGATGTACAAGTTTTCATCCGTTAATCACACAAGGTCACCTTCACTCTGAGTGGCTTGTGGGTTTGCAGGAGCAGTTCTTATTTCCCTATTTCTTCTGTTATCGAGTCCTTTATCTCGGTACATTCTGTACAATTCATTGGTTGGAATGCCATCTATCATTTCAAAACCTACCCTGCTCTCAATAAAGCAATAAACATTTCTTTTCTTGTTACTCTATTTTGGCACCAAGTTTGTTGGTTATTTACCCTTCTCTCTCGAGGAGATCTATCCCTTCCCAGTGTCCTAAGTCATGTAACTGTAAAATCTTATTTATCACTGTTGTAAGATGGCTCCCTACTTCTCCAAGTAACAAATTCAAAATTAGTTGTTTATAAGCAGGGGGAGCTGTCCTAATTATTAAATTCCTATGAGGCAGTCCCATTGGATCATTGTAATATTTGTCTGCAGTTCCTATAATGATAGCAGTCTTCATTACCTCCTCCTTTAGTCTCATGATACAATCTCTAAGTGAATACCAGGGTCTGTGCTCAGTGGGCCACATAGAATCAGTAGCATATCTCTTATTGCATCCCACAGTGGCTAACACCAACAGAGTAGTCCTGCTATCACCATCTCCTTGCTGATGATGTTCCCTAAAAGCTTGTTGAACTAGAGGATCATGGCTGATACCTATGAATCTCATACAGTCTGTCCTATCTACTGATATTCCACTGGCCCCTTGATCAATGAGTCTTACCATCCAAGATAGGTTCTCCTATTCTTTGGCTGAATCTACTCAAAATATCTGTGACCTCTTGCGGTGAGAAATCTTCCTGAATTTCCCTTGTAACTGAGTCTTCACCTCAGGTTTCTGTCTTCCTCCTTTGTATGGGTCGAGCCCTTGTCTGATCATCTAACCATCTCCCATTCTACGTGTGAGGGACGTCCTGAACCCTAGTAGTGTTTTGTGCCTCACCCCTAACGTTGTCTCATTTTCCCCCAACTTGCTTCCCCTGCCACCATGGCAAGGACAAAGCAGGCAGTCAGGCTCAGTCTGGGCTGGGTTGGAATGCACTCTGGGCTTATTTGGTCTCCTCTTGCTCCTAGCCACATTAATAGAAAAGTTCTCATTTGAGTCAGTTTGTTCTCCTGCTATCTGAGATACTCCTTCTTGCTGTGGGGTAGGAGTGCCCCCATCTCTTTTACTTAATCTCAATCTTTCATATACTAGCTGGTAGGCTGATAACACTATCCAGCTTTGCCTAGATAGAGATGCCCCTGACTGAATCCCAACATCTTGTAAACACCTTTCCAAATCCCTAGGATCATCTCTCTGTAGCCTTGGTTCCCAGTTTTCACAGGGTCCAGCTTTTTTAGCCAATTATTTTGCTAGGGAGGAATAAAATGGATCCTCTCACCCTGGGACATTCATCTCTTCCTCTGAAGTTCTGCTTCTAAATAGAGATCTTATACCTAGCGATCCCATCCTCGTCACCAAATGTATTAGGAAGGCAGAGTTTATAATTTCAAAGAGGATCATATATATGTCTGAAAGGTTCAGAACCGCCGGATATAAGAAACTCTCAAAGTAGGAGGAAGAAGAATCAAAGCATATATTAGGCTCCACAGTAACCAACCCATGAACCAGCATCCCCATTTTGATATATTGATCAAAAGCTTCCAGGCCCAATAAGTACGCCTTACAAGAGTAACCAGGAGGCTACAGAGAAGCATGATGGTGTAACGCAAAATCATGCTTCCCCCTCTATGGTAAAAAGATTACCCACTGTCCTCAAGTCCTTGTTCAGCTTCCTCCCGTAGGTCAGCTCTGCTACTGGCAGCTCCTGCTTCAGCTTCGGCTGTGGCTGTAACTGTAGCAGCTTCTCGCACCAATGGAAGCTGTTTTTAACCATCTGGCTTCTGTGGGGGTGTAAGGTATACCAGGGAAAGCACAGGTTCTTTCAATCTGCTTAAGCAAGGTGAAGGGGTTGACCAGGAAAGCACAGGTTCTTTCGATCAGCTTAAGCAAGGGAAGCAAGGTGAAGGGGCTGACAAGCTTACTCCAGTCCAACATACAAACAGCCTTCAGTTCAGGGAAAAAAGCCAAACTATTCAAGGGCACTTGTTGACTAAGTGCTAAGGAGCCCATTTTTGGTTACCAACACATCATGTTGTCTTTCACATTATACTGTGAGTTTCATGAGAGCAGAGACTGTTTTTTTTGCTTTTCTTTGTATCCCTAGAGTTTAGTATGGTGCCTGGCCCATAGCAGGCATTTAATTATTGCTAACTGATTGAATATGAAGGAAAAGTAGATTTAACTTCATGAATTAGAGTATTGTATAAAAAAGAAGATTGGTTGGTGACATGGTAAATGTAAAGATTAACTACTAGGCCCTCTATGCACTTTATTGGTGCCTTCATGTTCAAGGAAAAGCAAGGAAGGCTCCAGCCCATTGGGTGATCCCCGTGCCAAATCCAAGAAAGAACAGATTCATAAATTGAATAAAATGTATAATCACTGATGGACTGTGATTTAAATTATTAGCAAGAATGACTATATTGATGCCATCATAAAGCCATCTAAGTATTATTATCTGTGTAGTATTATTTCAAGCCCAAATCATATTATTTTCTTTCTAGTGCATAACAATTCAGCCAAACCAGAGTACAGTTGCCCTGTATACACAGAATTCTGTGGCTTGGCTCCTGCTTTCTTTATCCCTAGAATATTCCCCTTTCCCCCCTTCTTCCTATTGAATTCCCACCCAGTCTTTAATGCCCAAATAAAATGAAATCCTCTCTAAGAAGTCTTCCCTTATCTCCCAAGATGTTGGTAATATCACAATTACCCATTGAGACTCATGTAGGATTTTGTTTTACTGCTCTCTAAGACATGCGGCATATAATATTTGTATATTTACTGCAAATCTATGTTGCTGTTGTTTTTTCTTTCTCTTGGTGCCTGTCACTCCTTGGTTCAGTAAATTCCCATGTGTTTAGAAAATAAACAAATAAATTAAGTAATGACATTTTTTTCAGATAACTGTATTGATTACTGCTCCTCATTAAGATCCTAATTAAGTCATTACAAGATTTTGATGTGTACTATGAATTATCAATGAAGAATGAACTTATGTTTAGTAGTATTTTAGTGTTTCCTATACATCATTTTCAAACCAGTGAATCCATGATCTTTAATAGTGAAAATTAGAACCTTTCTATGCCTTCTCTTCCTCTGCAAGTCTTGGCTGTTCTCCATAGTACTCCACAGAAGTTTTTAACCAATGAACTAATACATCCTTTTAGGTATTATAACATTTCACTAGTACTAATGTAGCACTCAGATGGAAAATTCATCATTTATTCTTGCTACGTGGTCAGGCCATCCATATCCTTTTTTTCCAATAATATTTTTATAAATACTATATTTCGTGCCCTTTTGTGAACAAAGAATACAAATCATATTGTAATACACTAATGTCTGTATTTCAAGTTACTCGTTTTTAAAAAAAAATTCTCCATAGGCAATGGTCATCCATGTTTTGTAGCTACATCTCATGAGAAGAATGTTGAAAAGATGCTAAAAAGGCATTAAAGTGATGGATTTTGTCAGTGAATATTTATGAAATCAGTATTAATAATCAATAAACTTTTTGATCTTACCGTCACCATAGTATTTTCTATAGTCAGGATCTTTTTTCTGCTGTTTGTTCATTTTCCTAGATTTATTTTTTTTACTTTTAGCTCTATGCTAAAGTGAGATTCTGATTCCAGAGTGGAGGGTGTGCTGTCCTAAGATTCAGTTTTTGTGTAGCTATTTTCAGAACTAATTCTGGAGACCTGTAAGTGCTTCCAAGGTAGTGTGATCTAAGGAGAGCTGTATTTATTACTCTCCTGGTCTGTACTCTTGTCTGTGAGCAACCATAAGCACTCTTTTCAGAACCAAAGGAATTAAAGTTTAAAGTTTAAAAACATGACATTTTTCTTGTATTCTTAATGATATTTAATAGTTTTTGTGTTCTCATAAACTGGAAATCCCCATTTTAAATATATTCCACTTAGAGGTATCTCTTTTTCTGTAAAGGCTTTAAAATACAGAGAACTAGCAGGAAAAATCTAAATCACACAGCAAAATTTCACCTTTTCTTAATGTCCTTTGGTATTTTGTCAATCTGTTGCCTAATCTGACCTTCACTTTGATCAGGTGTTAGGCAAGAGTAGAAACATTTTTTCATCTTTATTGTACTCTGTTCCCTAAATTTCCTCTTCCATTGCCTGTCTTCCACCATTTTGTTCCTTTCACAGAAATTTGGGTTAGAGAAGTTTGGCAGCCTCTTGGCTACCAAATGAACATCTTAATAAAACTAGAGATTTTTACTTTCCACAATTTAGAAGTATTTACATGTCATCACACATACTTTTTGTCTTTGCTCTGCCCTGTCCCTGCATTGATCATCTAATTGTAGGTTGGGACTGTCTGTGTGGTATTTGAAAAGGAAGTATTCATCTTAACGACATAGCTATTAGTTAACTTGGTAAGATTGCTCACTAAATTATTTGATTCCTATCTTTTGACTCAGGAAAAAGATGAAATTAGCCATATTTATTTAATTTCAAATTGGACACTGAATTCTTCCTTGACAAAGTTCTGTGGGAGATCAGTTATTCCAAGTTCTCTCTCCTCACAGGCTGAAGTTTTTAAGAGTTATGGAAATAAAATGTTGGAAGAGAAGAGTTTGGGAAATTTCTTACCTTGGACACAGTGCAATAAAACATAAGCTCCTTTTAGGCAAAAAAAAGTTTAATTTTTTACTTAATATCCTTGGTGCATAACACAGGACCTGGCATATTTGTGGTCCTTGTAAATACTTTGTAAATCTCTGAGTGTTGATGGATAGTTTAGGTCAGAGTAAATTTGGAGTTTTTGGTTGGAATCTTACTTTGGTTAATAATAGCTTGATGTATAGCTCTGGACTAATAAGTTGACTTTTTTAACTTCAGTTAAATCAAAAAAGCCTTTCTAGCTCTGATGCTTTATGTTTTTGTATTACTTAATATAGAAAATATAAGACTACCTTAAAAAACCTGCAAGCGACTGAGTAATGTTTGCTGGGTTTGTTAGGAGTATGATAAAAAAGAGCAGTATTCAATTACAGGTGGGACTGATGGCATCTGGTTTCCTTTAAGTTGAGACTGTGATTCTGAATTATCATCATATGTAACATTTTACCTTACTTGCATGCTTTGACTTTTTAAAATTTTCCTCAAGTAGTTCCTTTTATGCAGGTTTTCATCAACAATTTTCCAAAATAAAACTTAAATAGGATTAAAAAGAAAAAAAATATTTATTATGTGCACCACAGGCCTTGATGATTAGATAGCCTCAGAGAGAAACAGAGAGTTAGAGCAATAAATTATCCTCCTATGACTGGTAGGAGTAGTGTAACATGAGCTACCTCTCTGATATTTTTGTCTCAGTCTTTTGCCATCCTAGCCTTGTTCTTACCTTGTACTTTCAACATTTCACCTGGCTTTGGCAATGTCTACCTTGCAATATGTCCAACCTTCTAGCTTGATAGCCTTCTTCCTCATTCCTGATATTAATCTCAGGAGCAACTGCCAACCCTCATTAAGAGCTGAATTTCTGTCTCCAAAGAATAGAATGTGACTTACAGACAGCAAAGGTTTATTTAATCCCCCAGCCTGAACAGAAAACAGCTAATCCTGATAATTTGTGATATGATTGTTAATTTGACTAGCATGATATCAGATTTCAAGCAAATGACACACTTGGGCTAAATATCTCTTTAATACTAAAATAAATCATATATATGTGTATATACATATTATATCATATATATTTGTATATGTATATATATATATATATATATATATATATGTATATATATATATATATATATATATATATATATATATAGTTTAAAGAAATGTATATCTTGCTATTCCATGGCAAGTTTATTGAGGCTTATACTAATTACATCTTTGTTGCCAATTGTAGCTTTCTTGAATTAAAACACAGCTTTCTGATAAAATAAGTCTGAAAAGATTCTCAAGCAGAGAGTAAATTTAGGTGGGTTTGCTTCTCCATGTTTGTGATGTTCTTTTCTTTTCCTTTAACTTTGTATAAGCCAAATGGGGAACTTTGCACTTCAAATGAAAAGGTAAGTAAAATCTATGACTTTTTTTGAAGAGAATCAGTCCCATATTTTCAGTTAGTGGACTGAAAACTGTTTAGAATGAACTCAATTGACAAAGGCATATTTTTCCAATTAGCAAATGTATTACAGGTAGAAGTGATTATTCAATGATGTTTTCAATGTGGCCTGAAGCAAATGTTAGAAGCGTGACTTAATATAGTATAGTATAAGGCATAGATGTTGGATGATTACATATTTTGACCCCAATTACAATTATCCTTCAATGTACAGTATCCTCAATTAAACCTCCTATAAGACATTGAAGAGATGAAAATAAAGTGCAGATAATGAAATCATCATGCCTTTTAGAGATTCCCAGTGTCTTTTCCCTTCAAATATACCAGATGATCATCCTGTCTTCCTTAAATATTATGGCAATGTTGAGTTTATAATTTCCTAGCAATTGGGAGGACACAGTTTACTGGCACTATGAAGGTATGGATCCCTTGATATAAATAATTTCATACAGCAAACACACAGTTTAATAGTTCCACCTATAAGGTAATGATGTTATCCTTATACTGTCATGAAAAATCAATAATGAATCTACTGTGTGCATTCACAGAGAATGAAGTAGGTTAAAGTGCAATTTGAATGCCTGGAGTCAAGAGGATGTGATATCTTGACTGCCCCTGGAAGTTTCCAAAAGGAATAAAAGTGAATTTGGAACAAGATGACACTTTTTTTCTTGTTTGTAAAAGGAACATTTCTCAGTGCAGGGTATTCCCAGATCTTTGTATCCAGAACTAACTTTTCTCTTAATCTTTCATCTTAAAGTCTATTAGAAATCTCTTTTTTTATTATTAGAAATAGAATTCTTAAAACTGTTATCATTACCAAGATAGTTTGAAGGAAAGATGGGGCTGAGTTGTGTATGATGTGATTCTAAAAAAATAATTGGGTAGGAAAAGGTTAAAAGGAGAAATTACCTCATGAAAATGGTACATGAAAGGAAGAACTAATGCAAAGGAAGGCTGGTAATACTGGATGGAACTTTACTGTCATCTGGGTTGAAGAGGAAACAATGTGTACATATGAACTGGTTTAGAAGTCTGCTGGGGGACTGAATCACTGGCAGTAGTGGCAGTTTCCAGACTTCTCAGGCCATAGACACCAGAGACAACTTAGAAGGTCAGCAGGAAATGTCTGTCAGAATTGGGTGAAAGAGAAGCATAGTCCTGCACAGGGCCTATGGCAGAGGCAGCTGCTGCTCCTGGAGCTATCAGCCCACATACAGAATGTTTGTAAGTCACCTATTTCAACTTCTGGGAGCCAAGATGGTAGAGTAAGCAGTAAGTCACTCTCACCATCCCTTATAGACCTTGAAAAACCCAGAAAACATTGCCCCAGGAAAAATTCTGGAATGGTGGATCCAGCAGGAAGATGGGGTACAGCAGGTTTTTTTAGCTTGAGAGGCTAGGGGGATTAATGGGAAAGGTGCCTCCAGCTGTGGCTGAAAGGGACCAGTATATGATGGGAGGTGTCCCAGCAAGTGCCACTTCAGCAGACCAGTGGGAGATTCTGAGATGCAGGAGAGAAGAGCCAGCAAGTGCCAACACCAGGCACCACCACTAGCTCCAGCTCAGCACCAGGTAAACTGCCAGACCACTACAACCTCTAGCTGCCAGCACCTGAGGCCCTAGCACACAAAACCAGTAATTAGGACCCTATCTTCCAGCACAAGAAGTCTGGGACAGTGCCCCCTGGGCCTCAGAAGCAGAGATCAAATTTAAAAGCCAGAAAAAGACAAACAACATGAGCAAAAAGCAACAAAAAACAATAACCATAGAGAAGTATCTTGGTGTCAGGGAAGATCAAAACACAAATTCAGGAGAGGACAACGTTGTCAATATACCCACATCCAGAATCTCAAAGGGGAATATGAATTGGTCTCAAGCCCAAAAAGTCTTCTTGGAAGAGCTCAAGAAGAATTTTAAAAGTAAAATAAGATAGGTACAATAAAAATTGAACAATTTCTTTAAAAATACAATTGACAAAGTGGGGAGAAATGTACACTGAAGAAAACAACTCCTTAAAAAGTAGAGTTGGCCAAATGGAAAAGGAGATACAAAGTCTAACTGAAGAAAACAATTCATTAAAAATTAGAATTGGGCAAGTGGAAGCTAATGACTCTATGAGATATCAAGAATCAGTCAAACAAAATAAAAAGAATGAAAAAATAGAAGAAATCATAAAATAACTCATTTGAAAAAATAACTGACCTAGAAAATAGATTCAGGTGAGATAATTTAAGAATTTTTGGTCTAGGGGAAGCTAGGCTGTGCAGTGAGTAGAGTACCAGCCTTGGAGTCATGGGGACCTGAGTTCAAATCCAGTTTCAGTCACTTGACACACTTACTAGCTGTGTGACCTTGGGCAAGTCACTTTACCCCAATTGCCCTGCCTTCTCCCCTCCAAAAATAAAAAAAAAGAATTATTGGACTACTTCAGGGCTGTCCCAAATGCAGTCCATGGGCCACATGCAGCCTGCAGGGCAATTTATGCAGCCTGCCTACAAACATAGAAGTTTACATAAATGCTTTAGTAAATGAAACTGAGCTACCACAGAGCTCTCACTACAATGACAAATCAAAATATATTGTCTATTGTTTCAATAAAAACCTAAGGTTTGACAGCCCTGGTCTACTTGAAAGCCATAATCAAGAAAAGTGCTTGGACAGCATCTTTCAAGAAATCATCAAGGAAAACTGCCATGAAGTTCTAGAACCAGAGGGTAAAGTAGTCATCAAAAAAATCCACCAATCACCTCCTGAAAGAGATTTCAAATTGAAAAAAACAAAGGAATACTGTAGCCAAATTCCAGAATTATAAGATCAAGGAGAAAATATTGCAAGCAGCCAGACAGAAACAATTCAAATATTGTGGAACCACAGTCAGGATTCTGCATGATCTTGCAGCTCCTACAATAAAAGACTGATGGACTTGGAATATGATATTCTGTAAAACAAAAGAGCTTGGATTACCAGCAAAGATCAACTACCCAGTGAAACTGCACACAATCTTTCAGGGAGGAGATGGACATTCAATAAAATGGGGGACTTACAGACTTTCCTGATGAAAAGACCAGAGCTCAATAGAAAATTTGATTTTCAATCAAAGGCTATCAAAGGTAAACAGTAAAGGAAAACAACAACACATTATTCAATAAGGGCAAACTGTTTATGTCCATGCATTGGAAGATGATACGACTCTTAAGAATTGTATCTTTATTACATTACATAGAAGGGAAATAAATACATAGACAGAGGGGGTGGGTTTAAGTTGACTTTGATATGATGATAAAAAAAAATAATTAAGTGGTAAAAAAGGATTGTAATGGGAGAAGAAAAAAGGAGGATGTAGAAAAGGGTAAATCACATCACATGGTGAAGCAACAAATATATATTACAGTAGAGGGAAAGAAGGGAGGTATATAAGCTTTGAACTACTCTCATCAGATTTGGCTCAAGGAGGGAATAACACACTCAGTTACATATAGAAATCTAATTTGCTTTATAGGCAGTTGGAGGGTAAAGGGGAAAGATAAAGGAGGGAGGGATAGAAGGGAGGGAAGAAGTAATAAGGAAAAAGGCAAGGACAAGGGAGGGGGGCTGATAGAAGGGAGGGAAGATTGAGGGAGGCAGTGGTCAAAAGCAAAATTGTAGTGATGAGGGAAAGGGAGGAAGAGAAAAGAAAGAATAAAAAGAGGTTGGGGGGAATAGGATGGAGAGAAAAACACAGATAATAATGATAATTGTAAATATAAATGGGATGAACTCTCCCATAAAATGGAAGCAGATAGCAAAATGTATCAAAAATCATAATCCTACAATATGGTGTTTACAAGAAACACATTTGAAACAGAGGTATACTCATAAGGTAAAAGTAATAGGCTGGAGTAGAATACATTATATGTCATCTGAAGTAAAAAAAAAAAAAAAGCAGAGGTAGCAATCTTGATCTCTGACAAAGCAAAAGAAAAAAATAGATCTAATTAAAAGAGATAAGGAAGGAAACTATATCCTGCTAAAAGGCACCATAGACAATGAAGCAACATCATTACTAAGCATGTATGCACCAAATGGTATAGCATCCAAATTCTTAGAGGAGAATTTAAGGGAGTTACTCACAGGAAGAAATAGAAAGCAAAACTATACTAGTGGGGGAACTCAACCTCCTCCTCTCTCAACTAGGTAAATCTAACTACAAAAGAAAAAAGACATTAAGGAGAGCAATAGAATTTTAGAAAAGTTAGATATGGTAGACCTCTGGAGAAAAAAGATAGGGATAGAAAGAAATATACATTTTTCTCAGAAGTACATGACACCTACACAAAAATTGACCATGTACTAGGGCATAAAAACCTCACAATCCAATGATGAAAGGCAAAAATATTAAATGCATCATTTTCAGATCTTGATTCAATAAAAATTATATGTAATAAAGGGCTATGGAAAGATAGACTACAAATTAATTAGAAGCTAAATAATCTAATCCTAAAGAATAAGTGAGTCAACAAACAAATCATAGAAACAATCAACAATTTCATCAAAGAGAATGACAATAATGAGACAAGACACCAAAACTTATAGGATGCAGCAAAAGCAGTTCTTTAGGCATAGTTTAATATCTCTAAATGCTTACATGAACAATATAAAGAAAGAGATCAATGAGTTTGGCATGCAAATAAAAAAGCTAGAAGAAGAACAAATTAAAAATCCCCAAGTAATTATCAAATTAGAAATACTGAAACCAAAGTAGATATTCCAAAAATTGAAGTTGAAAAAACTATTGAACTAGTAAATAAAGCTAAAAGCTGGTTTTATTAAAAAAAACAATAAAATAGATAAACCTTTGCTTACATTGATTTAAAAAAAGAAGAAAACCAAATTACTAGTATCAAAAGGAAAAGGGTGAACTCACCACGAAAGAAGAGGAAATTAAAACAATAATTAGGAAGTATTTTGCCCAACTGTATGCCAATAAATTTGACAATCTTAGTGAAACTGATGAGTATTTACAAAAACATAAATTGCCCAGATTAAAAGAAGAGGAAGCAAATACTTAAATAACCCTATCTCAGAAAAAGAAATTGAACAAGACACAAACAGGAAAAAATCTCCAAGATTAGATAGATTTACAAACGAATTCCACCAAACTTTAAAGAACAATTAATTCCAATACCATATAAACTATTTGGAAAAATAGGTGAAGTAGTACTCCAAAATTCTTTTTTATGATTGAAATATGGTACTGATACCTAAACCAGGAAGAGTTAAAACAGAGAAAGGAATTTCCCTAATTAAGTGCAAATTTTTTAAATAAAACATTAGCAAAAAGATTATAGCAACTTATCAGAAGAATAATACACTATGACCAGGTTAGATCTATACCAGAAATGCAGGGCTGCTTCAATATTATCAAAACTATCAGCATAATTGATCGTATCAACAATAAAACTAACAGAAACCATACGATCATCTCAATAGATGCAAAAATGCTTTTGACAAAATATAACACCCTTTCCCTTTAAAAACACTAGGGAGCATAGGAGCAAAGGGAGTCTTTCTTAAAATGATAAGTAGCATCTACCTAAAATCATCAGCAAGCATTATATGTAGCAGGGATAAGCTACACACATTTCCAATAAGATTGGGAGTGAAACCAGGATGTCTATTATCACCACTGTTAATCAGTATGGTACTAGAGATGTTAGCTTTAGCAATAAACAAAGAAAAAGAAATGGAAAGAATTAGAATAAGCAAAGAAGAAACAAAGCTATCACTCTTTGCAGATGATATGATGGTAAACTATGAGAATCCTAGAGAATCAAGTAAAAAAAAATTTTGAAATAATAAACAACTTTAACAAAGTGACAGGATGTAAAATAAACACAAATAAATTATTGCCACTTCTATATATTACTAATAAAGCCCTACAGCAAGAGATAGAAAGAGAAATTCCATTAAAGTTACTGTAGGTATTGTAAAATTTTTGGGAGTCTACCTGCCAAAACAAACACAGGAACTATATAAACACAATTGCAAAACACTTTTCACACAAGAAAAGTCAGATCTAAATAATTGAAAAAATATCAGTTGCCTGTGGGTAGGCTGAGCTAATATAATAAAAATGTCAAATTAATTTATTTATTCAATGCAATACCAATGAAACTACCAAAAATTATTTTATAGAAAAAATAATAACAAAATTCATCTGGAAAAACAAAAGATCAAGCATATCAAGGGAATTAAGGAAAAGAAATGCTAGGGAAAGTGACCTAGCCATACCAGATCTTAAATTGTGTTATAAATAAGCAATCATCAAACTACTTGGTACTGGCTAAGAAATAGAGTGGTGGATCAATGGAATAGGTTAGGTACAAGACACAGTAGTCAATGACTATAGCAATCTACTATTTGATAAACCCAAAGACCCCAGCTTCTTGGATAAGAACTGACTCTTTAAAAAAACTGCTAGAAAGCTGGAAAATAGTATGGCAGAAACTGGGTATAGATCAATATCTTATACGTATACCAAAATAAAGTCAAAATGGGTACAGTATTTAGATGTAAAGACTAATACTATATGCAAACTGGGAGAGTTAGGAATAGTTCACAGATTTATTGAGAAAAGAAGAATTTATGACCAAACAAGAGATAGAAAACATTATGAAATGCAAAATGGATAATTTTTATTACATTAAATTAAAAAGTTTTTGCACAAAGACCATGCAACCATGATTAGGATGGAAATAAAAATTGGTAAAGAATTTTTATAATCAGTGTCTCTGATAAAGCCCTCATTTCTAAAATATATAGAGCACTGAATTAAATTTATAAGAATACAAGTCATTCCCCAATTGAGAAATGGGGAATTAAATTAAAATTAAAGCTATTTATGTCATATAAAAATTTTCTAAATCGCTATTGATTAGAGAGATGCAAATCAAAACACCTCCAAGGTACCACATCACACCTATCAGATTGGCTAATATGACAAGACAAGAAAAAATAAATGCTGGAGATGTGGGAAAATTGGAACACTAATGCATTGTTGGGGGAGTTGTGAACTGATCCAGCCATTTTGGAGAGCAATTTGGAACTATGCCCAAAGGGCTATAAAAATGTGCAAACCCTTTCATCCAGCAATACCACTTCTAGGGCTCTATCCCAAACAGATCATAAAAATGAGAAAAAGACCCATACGTACAAAAATATTGATAGCAGCTCTTTTTGTGGTGGCCAAAAACTGGAAATCTAGGGGATGCTCATCAATTGGGCTGAACAAGTTGTGGTATATGAATGTAATGAAATACTATTGTGCTATAGGAAATGATAAATAGGCACAATTTAGAAAAAAATAAAGAGACTTATATGAACTGATTCTGAGTGAGGTGAGCTGAACTAGAACATTGTACAGAGTTACAGCCACATTATGTGATGACTAATTTGATAGAGTTAGCTCTTCTCAGCAATGCAAGGTTCTAAGATAACTTCAGAAATCTCATGATGGAAAATGCTATCTATGTCCAGAGAAAGAACTACAGAGTCTGAATGCAGATCAAAACATACTATTTGCTCTCCCTCTCCCTCTCTACCCCATCCCCACTGTTTTCTTTTTTGTTTGTTTGTTTCTTCTTTCTCGTTGTTCATCCCATTGGTTCTAATTGTTCTTTACAACATGCCTAATGACAACATGAAACTATGTTTAATATGAATGTATATGTAGAGGCTATATCAGATTGCATGCTGTCTTGGGGAGGGGAGAGGGTAGGGACGCTGAGAAAATTTTAAATTCAACAGCTTGTGGAACTGAATGTTGAAGACTAAAAATTAATTAATTTAAAAAGAAGTTTTCTGCAGTTCTAGAGAGCTGACAAAACTGGGGGATACAGTGGGGGAGGGACTTTTAGAAGGGTGTATAGATTAAGATTAGGAGGGTGGGGTGAACAGAGAAATATTCATAGATGGAGAAGGAATTTTTAGAGGGGTGGGTACCATAAGGAATAAGAGAGTAAGGGAAGAAGATGGGGGAAAAGAGAGGCAGAGAAGGTAAACAATAAAAGTAACAGGGTATAGACCAATGTTTTGCTCCATTTACCAAGATATGATCAAAATGGATACATGACAGATATGAGAGCATTCACAAGAAAATTAGAAGAAGGCAGAACATATTATTTATCAGACTTATGGATGGGTGAACAATTTTTGAATAAACAAGTGATAGAAATTTAGGTATAAAATGGGTAATTTCGATTATATGACATTAAAAAGTTTTTGTACAAATAAAACAAATGTAGTGATGATGAGAAGGAAAGCAGAAAATTGAGGGGAAATATTATCAATGGTTTATAAGATACAAGTCTCGTATCTAAACTATATAAAGAACTTTGGCAAATCTATAAGAATATAAGTCATTCCCCAATTGATAAATGGTCAAAGGATATGAACGGGCAGTTTTCCAATGAAGAAATCAAAACAATTTATAGTCATAAGCAAAAGGGCTCTAAATCATTATTGATTAGAGAAATGCAAACTAAAACAACTTTGAGATATCATTTAACCAATACCAGTTTGGCTAAGATGATAGAATGGGAAACTGATAAATGTTGGAATGTGGAAGGGATGTGGAAAAATCAGGACGCTAATTTATTATTGGTAGAATTGTGAACTGATCCAACCATTTTAAGCAGCAATCTGAAATTATGCCCAAAGATTTATTAAAATACCTATACCCTTTGAGCTGGTAATATCATTATTTGGTCTATTTCTGAAGATAATTAAGGAAAAGAATCTACATGTTCTAAGATGTTTATGCAGCCTCTCTTTGTGGTGTCAAAGAGCAAGAAATTGCAGGAATGCCCACCCGTTGGGGAATGACTGAACATTGTGGTATATGATTATGTGATAGAATACTACTGTGCTATGAGAAATGAGAAGCTAAATTATTTTAGAAAAAAATAGAGAAAGACATGCAGGACGTAATGAAGAGTGAAATGAGCAGAATGAAGAGAATATTGTATACAGTAACAGATATTATTTTACATAGGACATTGTGCAAATAAGTAATTTTGGCTATTATAAATGCCCAAATTAACTATGAAGGACGTATGAAGAAAGAAGCTGTATGCCTCTAAAGAAAGGACTGATGAATAGAAATTTGTATAGATTAATTTTGATACACACACACACACACACACACACACACACACACACACACACACACACATATATATATATATATGTTTGGGTTTAAAGGTAGCCCTCTCTAGTGGGGAGGGGGAAGGGAAGAAAAAAAGAAAATTGCCTGATAATTTTGCTATATATTTGAAAGGAATAGCATGTTGTGCTATTTGCAGTTTCTTGTGCAGTCATGTTTTTTAATGTACTGTGTTACGGAAATGCTTGTTTTATTTCATAAATTAAAAAAATACAATAAATAAAGAATTTGTGAAACTCTTCCTATGTGTCAAGCATACATTTATGAAAAAGAAATAATACAATAAGCAAAACAACCAAATAAAATCAATTCCTTACCTCACTCAGCTTGCTTTCTTGTGGGGAAGGTGGTATGTCCAAATATCAGTATATAAAAAAATAAAAACAAAATGAATATAAGGTAGAAGGAGTATTCTAACAACTGGGAGTAACAGGAGAAACATCAGGAAGAAGGTAGCAACTGAATTGAGCTGTGATTCAAATCAGAAATACCAAAAAGCAGAAGTGAAGGGAAAATTCATTTGTATGTCTAGTATGTATCTTTGTCAAGACATGAACCCAGGTTTTTCTCACTTCAAGACTGTCTTTCTAATCATTAAATTTTAATTTTATAAAACACAGGTGCTTATAAAATGATTAACTGGCCGAATTTAATCATTTCTAAAAACAGATTTATTGATGTCATTTTAATTACTTCATTTTTTCCTGAGAATTTGGTCCTTCTTCAAATGGAACTGGCCTTTGAAATAAACAAAAAAATTTACACAAAAATGCCCAATAGTGACCATATGTGGCAATGCATGCAACTATCTATGCTAGTAGTTTCTCATTTCTCTTTCTTTTAGGATATATAAATACAGACGAATGGAGAGACAAAGAGATTATAGATATTTATAGATACAGATAGAAAAGTTAGAGATAGTTTACAGATATAGACAGATTACATCTATAGATATAGATATATAGAAAGATGTCTGTATTTTTACACTCTGTTATTCTGGACCAATACTATTTTACCATTTGCTCATTGTTTATTATTTGGCTAACTTTTTTTGTCATTTCAGTGATTTTTCATATTATTATGTTGATTCTGCCTATTACATTCTGCATCTGTTCATACAAATCTTCTTCCAACATTTTATCAAATCCATCATATTTCTTCATGCACAGTAATATTTCATTGAATTCATATACCACAGTTCCAGTCAGAGAGGGAGTCCTTTCCCTAGTAATTTATGTTTTTCATTTTATCAATCCTTGGGCTACTATGTTTGAAAACTACTTTTTTTTGCTTTTCTGGTCTATTCCATCAATATTCTTTTTCAAGAAAAATTCACTTTATTCACTCAAAAACCATTTATTAGGCATGTCTTATGTATAAGGATTTGTTTTAGATATTGAGAATACAAACAAAAACATTAAAGAGAACCTGACCTCACAGAACTTACAGTCTATTAGGGTTGAGGATATAAAAGAGAAATAAATATATACCATACATGAAGTATATACATAATTTCTATGATTCAAAGAACTAGTAACTGCAGGGGTCAAAATATGCCTTTTGTAGGAAGTAAAACTTGAACCTTGAGCTTTTTAAAAAATTTTTATTATTATTTTTTAGTTTACAACACTCAGTTCTACATAATTTTGAGTTCCAGATTTTCTTCCCTCCCTTCCCCCCTCCCTCCTCAAGACAGCATGGACCCATATATCTTCCACGTATAACTTCGCATTGAATTAATTTACACACTCATCAAGTTGTGGAGAAGAATTATGACCGATGGAATGAATCATGAGAAAGAAGAAACAGAACCAAAAAAAAACCCCAAAAACAAAAACAAAGGAGAGAAAAAAAGGGGAAAAAAGGCAAGCATAAAGTGTGCCTCAATCTGCATTCATACTTCATAGTTCTTTCTCTAGATGTAGATAGTATTCTCCCTCATGAGTCCTTTGGAGTTGTCTTTGCACCTTGTATTGCTGAGAAGAACAAAGTCTGTCAGAGTCAGTCCTCACAGAATCCATATATCTGTGGTTGTGTATAATGTTCTCCTGGCTCTGCTCTGCTCACTCAGCATTATGTCATGTAGGTTTTTCCAGGTCATTATGAAGACCGTATCATCCCCATTTCTTATAGCACAATAGTATTACATTACCTTCATGTACCACAGGTTGTTCGGCCATTCCCCAATTAATGGGCATTCCTTTAATTTACAATTCTTAGCTACCACAAAAAGAACCGCTACAAATAATTTTGTACATATGTGTCCTTTTCCTACTTGTGTGATCTCTTTGGGATACAACCCTAGAAGTGGTATTGCTGGGTCAAAGGGTATGAACATTTTTATAGACCTTGGGCATAGTTTCAAATTGCAGTTCACAACTCCACCAGCAATGTAACAATGTTCCAATTTTCCCACATCTCCAGCATATATCATTTTCCTATTTTGTCATTTTAGCCAATCTGACAGGAGAGATGTGGTACCTAAGAGCTGTTTTGATTTGCATTTCTCTAATCAGTAGTGATTCCAAGCATTTTTTCATATGCCTATAGATATCTTTAATTTCTTCCTCAGAAAACTGCCTGTTCATATCTTTAACCAGTTCTCAGCTGGGGAATGTACTCCTATATATTTGGCTCAGTTCCCTGTATATTTTAGAAATGAGGCCCTTATCAGCGGCACTAGTTGTAAAGATTTTCTCCCAATTTTCTGCTTCCCTCCTAATCTTTGTTACATTGGCTTTTTTGTACAACAACCTTGAACTTTTAAAAAAGTTGATGATTCTAATTGGTGGGAGTGAGTGATGTTTTTGTTACTGCTTTATGTTATATTTGTTTTCTGGTGCTACTTTTCCAACTTCATTCTTGCTTTTCCTTATAATTTTTCTTTAGATTGAATGCTTTTGTTCCTCTAAATGATTAAAAAAATTTGTCTAGTTCAATGAATTATCTCCTTAGTGATTTAATTGGTATAACAATAATATTTCTAAAACTATTTGATAGTAGCAAGATGGGTTATTTCTGCTTCAAGCCTCCTTTACTGGGGAAAATTCTAGCATATTTTATATTGCAAAGGAACTTAGCTACTAGACACATGCACACACACAAGCATATTACAGAAAGCACACATGGTTAGTTATTTTTAACATATGAATGTTATATTTTTCAGAATTTTTATGCATGTTTTGAAATAAAAGCTTTTTTTAAAAGTTATCTCATTGATTATGCTGATTGTTTCCCTAATATCATACCTTTCTTTCATCTCTGGTATGAATCCAACTTAGTCATTCTGAATTATTTTTTTTTGGATTTAGTGTTCTAGTCTCCTTAAAAGGATTTTATTTAATATTTTTTCTTCAATATCCATTATCAAAATTGGTTTAAAATTTTCATTCCTATTTCATCTCTCCCTTAGATAATTTATCTTATAAATGGAATTTAGCAGACTGTCTTCTTTCTTATTTTGGATTTTCTATGCATAAATCACAGGACTAGTTAGGACGACAGAGAATGTAGTCTCTGTCTCTCTCTCTACACACACACAGAGGCACACACATGTGTGTATATATGTATGCATATATACATATATACACATATGTGTGCATGTGTGCCTATTATCTATGTATAGATACACACACATATATGTACATATATATGTATATATACATATATATACGCATATACATATATATATATATGTATATTCCTTCTCACCTATTACTTCCAGATTTTTCTGTGTCAAGTGAGGTAGGGACAAAAGAAAAGTAGAGTCATAGAAACCCCATTTATTATAAGAATCAGACATTCCCTCATTCTCTTTCTCTTTTTTTAATGACAAATCCCTGTATTATAGCAAATTTTCCCTTCTATCATTTTCTCATTCCTTTTAGTACCTATATCCTTTACACTTATTCAAAAAGTTACTACAGCTTTTTCCAAATCAAGATTTTAAAACTAGGAGGTAGTAAATGTTGCTTTTTCAGTACCAGTTGCATTAATGATAACACTCAACAACTATATCATATTCACATGGTACTTTTGTCATTACAAAGTGTGTTATATAAAATTGCCCTTTTTATTTTACTTAGTAATTAAGGTAGATCATGTATTTTGTCAACTTTAAAGATAATGGGACGGTATTTCATATTAATTAGATGATTTGTCCATGGTTGAAGACCAACAGTGAGACATGAATGAGGTCATCTAAAACCATATCTAGTTTTCTTTTCTATTATACAAGCTATCTCTTAACGCTGCAAGAGAAAAAATATTTTCAATTGACATAATGGATTATTGTTCACTTGCCTTACTAAGCACTATTATTAGAACAGTCCTGATTCTACCTCCCAAACTTGACCAGAGAGGCATTACCTTCAATGTATGTATTTATAGGGAGTTGGAAGAAGGATTATGGCTGTAACACTTAAAATGATATTGATCTGGATTATTCCTTTCTGCAAAAGCAAACCGTCCTAATTTGAAGTACCATATTCTTTCACTTTGTTTTCTCTAACCCTGCCCAACATATATTGCTCTGACTTTTGAACCTTTATTGGACCTCATTCTCCACATTCCAGTTGACACCTGGATTTGTTTACTACTGACTAGGGGATGGTTCCATAGGAGATGCATTGCCATTTACTCAGTTGTTTTCTAGGCCAATCCATACTATCTCTCTAGGCCTGTTGAATCTTTTGAATTCTGTACTGGGATTCAATGCCTGATAAGTAACTACTAACTCCACTCAGCAGAATAGGAGATGACCCACCAATTATAATTGTGCATGTCAACCTCCCCATTCTACTAGTCTTCTAAGACAAGTAATTTAAACAATCATTTCTTAAACACTTACTATGTGCCAGGAATTGTGCTAAGTGTTAGGGGATACAAAGGAAGACAAAAACAGTCTCTGCCCACAGGGAGCTCATATTTTGAAGATGGATATAATTTGTGGACAACTGTATACATTCAAGATATATAGAAGAATAATTGAATAATCTCAGAGGCAAGGCACTGTTATTATGGAGGTCTAGGAAAGGTCTCTTGAAGAATGTGGTATTTGAGCTGTCTTGAGATGGAGTCATGCAGAGGCAGTGTTGTAGGGATTTGGAGCAGCCAGTGAAAAGGCAGAGTCAGTAAATGGAGTGTCATGTGTGAGGAAATACTTAGTGGATCACAGCGTATGTGGAGGATGTAAGAAGACATAAAGGTTGAAAGGAATCAGGTCATGAATGGCTTTAAAAGCTAAACAGATAATTTTACATTGATCCTATAGGTAATAGAGAGTCACTAAAGTTTATTAAGTAAGGAGTAGGGGTTGAAATGTTCAGACCTGTACTTTAAGAAGCTCAATTTGGTAGCTGAGTGGAGCAGTGCTATCATCCTGAACATTACAGGAATATCTCAGGTATGAGGTGAAGGGAATCTTCATCAGGGTGGTGGCTATCCAGAGGAGAAAAGGATCTGTATGGGAGAGATATCATGAAGGTCAATGAAGTAGGACTTGGAATAAGATTACATATAAGAGGACAGTGGAGAATGAAAGTGTTGAAACTGAGGTTTCGAGACCAGATGACTCAGAAGATGGTGGTGCCCTTAACCTTAATGGGCATGTTGTGAAGATGAAGAGTATTAGGGAAATAACTTTTGTACATGTTAAATTTGAGATTAAGATGATACAATAATTTTAAATGGACAATAGGCATTTGGTGATATGAGACTAGAGGTCTGGAATGAGGTTAGAAACAGATAGATGTGTCTGAGAATCATCTGAATTAAGATAATAACTGAACCCATAGGAGTCAATGACATCATTAAATGAAAAAGTAGAGAAGGAACAAAGAAGAAGATCCAGGACAAAGACTTGAAGGACACTAATAATCAGTGTAACCTGGATAAAGATTCTACAAAGAAGACTGAAAAGGAATGGTCATTAAAATAAGTAAGAGGAGAACAGGGAGAGAACAGTGTCATGCAAACATAAAGAGAAGAGTGTATTAAGGAGATGAGGGTGGTCAATAGCACCAAAGAATCTAGAGAAATCAAGAAGAATGAGGGTTGAGAAAAGTTTAAAGAGGTCATTGGTAACTTTAGAATTAGCAGTTTCAATTGAATGATGAAATTGGAAGGGATACTGCAAAAAGGTTTAGAAGAGGGTGAAGGGCTTGGCATGATGTGTTGTAACTCTTATTCCTGGGGGAGACTGAGGCTGATGAATCACTTGAGCTCTAGAGTTCCGAGCTGCAACAGAGCTAAAGTGTCCTTCATAAATCTGAAGCATCTGGAAGCATCTGGAAGTGGGATGTAAATCATTCTGCTTAAATAGGGGAAACCTGCACAAACAGATTAAGTCAATGCTTCACTCTACTCAGTAGTAGAACAAGGCCTGTATTTTCCTAGTGCTTAAAATTAGAGTTTCTTTGATCAGAGTTTTATTTTTTAACACCATGGAGCCCTTTGTTAAACTGGTGAGACCTATAGAACCCTTTCTAAGAATAATATTTTAAATGAATAAAATAAAATATATGAGATTAAAAAGAAAATCTTATTTTACCAAAGATGCGATTTTTTCATCCAATTTCACAGAACTCTTGAATCCTATCCATGAACTAAGACCCCTGCTTAGATGTATTATACTTACCCATGTGTTGTCAAAGAAATACAAAAATGCAGGGTCTAATTCTTTCCTTTCTTCACAAACTGCCACTTTCTCCCCCATTGCTCTACTTCTTCTGGCACTTTTTGCACTTGATTCATTTTCATATGCCTATATTTCCCACTGAGAACTCCATTTCTTTGTGTTTAGTCAATGGGAAGGATATCCCGGGGCTTATTTTCCAGACTTAGAAGGTCATTGACCTTCCTCCTAAGAAGGCAAATTTGAAAATTTTTAGTAGATAGGATATGATGGAATGTGATGGGATGAGATGAATTGGTTGAGTAACAGCCAATAAAATAGCCCAAGGTAGCAGATTTGTACTGTGGATATGTTTGGGAAATGCTTAGAAATTAGCTGGTATGTAGGCTGACAACGCTGTCGTGGTGTAACTGCATTAGGTTACTGTTATTTCCTTACCCTATTTTGAAAACACAAAAAAGCACAGTAGGGAGGCCATCATTTTCTCTTTAGTGTCCCTGATTCTCACAGGTGAATAACTGCTCTATTGGTGCACATTAGATACTTATAGTGGTCCTTTAACCTTTTCAAATTTTCAAGATGATAATTGAGTTCTTAGTGATACTTCAGCAGCTTAAAAGATAATGATGCAAAATATCTAATTAAGAGCTATGCAGTTGCTTACTACTTCTTATATCTGTCCTATTTGTTGTTTTAATCACTCTTAATTACCTTTTAATTAAAATAAGATATGATTAAAATGGTTTTAAGACCCTCTAGAATCAATTTCCCTTTATATTTTTAGCTCTTAATTATTTCAGATCATAGAGTAAAATTACCTATAATATTGGAAATCACAATTATATAACTCTTGCTTTGTTCCAGCCCATACATGATACTTTGAGTGCAAGCATTTCTACAGCAACATTTTTAACTCTTTACAATATCCTACATGACACAAAAGTGCATCTCCTAAATGTTATTTTGTCTGTGTTTCTCTTACAAGGATGCATTCTCAAAGCTCTGATGATTAATGCTTCAACTGGGGTATACTGATTGGTTTCAAGACTTTCCCTAAATGAACAGTGCCTTAGATTTTTATGGCAGGTTATCAAATTATTTTTAATTATTCTTTTTACCAATGTGTTCTAATCCAGGATAAGAGTTTCATAATGTTTATATTTTCCAAACTCTAGGTGAGTCACCCCTGCCATGACATTGCAATGGGACCAGGAGGACATGAAGCATGCAAAAATAAAACATATCTGCCATAGCTAGATTTTCTTTCAGGCATCTAAAGATACTTTAAAATACTTTACTGTTCTTTGCAAAGCAATCAAAACAACCACTACCACCACCACCACCACTACCACCACTACCATCACTACCATCACCACTACCACCACTACCATCACCGCCACTACTACTACTACAACTATTAACACTACTACTACTACTACTACTACTACTATTACTACTGATGGGAACTTTACTACTATTACTACTCTGGGAACCTCCTTGAACTCTTTTGAATCTTCCTACTAGATCTGGCCTTCTTCTGAGGCCATAAGCCTTCCATTATCACTCGGTCCAAATCTCTGTTACGTTGGCATTGCCTCTGTCTGCTTCCAACCCTTGATCCTATCAAAATCCCATTCTCTTGGTTCCTGGAGTCTGACGTCTAGTCACCCCAGTCCCATCAAGATCTTCCTTACACTCCTCCTCAAGAACCTCCCTAAACCTCTCCTCCAGTCACCCCAGACTACTTGACAACCCTAGATCCTCCTCACAATCTTTCTGTATATAAGATCCATCTTGCCTTCATGAAGGTGCTCAGATTCTATCTAGCCTGCTTACAAAGGCTCAAGCTTCAATCTGGCCTACTGACATTAGTGATACAAATGCTCAGGCTCCTTAAGAGCCTACTAAATTTGGTTAATCTTTAATAAACTTTGTTTTTCAATTTGGCTGAAAGAAGGTTTGAATCGAATTCATTTGGCAAGACCTGGCAGGTTGGTATTTTGGGGTCCCGAGCATTCCTAAACCCCAAGAACCTCAACATATGGTTCCCTGACATCAACACTACTACTACTACTACTACTACTACTACTACTACTACTACTACTACTACTACTACTACTACTACTTTCACCCTCAATAATAATCATAATAGTACAACTTATAGAAATCATATCCATATAATACTTAAAGGTTTGAAAATGCATAATCCAAATGATGCTCAAACAATCCTCTGAATTAGGTCCTATTATTATTCTTATTTTACAAGTGAGCAAACTGAAGCAGAATGGAAATGCAATATGTGGAAAATGTTAGATTTCTTATCAAAGTACCTCAGTTTCTAGCTTTACTATTTTCTACATGTATGATTTGGGGCAAGTTGATTTATATTTGTATGCCTATGTTTCTTCATCTGTAAAATGCAAGGTTTAGATTAGATGGCCTTTGAAGTCCCTTCTAGTTCTAAATCTATGATCCTATGAAGCTTAGAACAGAGCTCTTTCCTGAGTCCTCTTTACTTCTCTCTCCATATTCATTTGCTGATCTCATCAGTTCCCCTGGATTTAATTACCATCTGAATGTAATTTTCAAATCTGCTGATCCTGCCCCAACCTCACTGCTGACTTCCAGTGTTGCATCTCCAACTGCCTTTGAGACAGACATCTTGAACTGGATGTCCAGTAGACATCTGCCACCAGTGGAGGTGGCAATATCCTCAAAGGATGCCAGAGAGAGTGAAATAAAAACATGGGCCAGGTGGGAGAGTACAGGACAACTCCATTTATTGAGGAGAAGTGGTCAGTTTATATACTCTATGAAATCAGATAAGTGGTCCAAGCATTGCATATCTTTGTTACTTTACTGGAACATCCTGCCATGTGGCTCTTGTAGCCCATGGGACATGTTACTTAGTTCTATAGATGCTAACTTTATTGAAACATTGCTGTTTTTTCCCATGCGGATCACAGCTACAAGGGCGGTTCTGGACCACATCCTCTTATCTTTGTACGGTCTTGCCTAGCAGAGACCTTGCCTCAGATGGCCTTGCCTTGCACAGGACTGGGAGGCTTAAACAAGATATAGCTGAATCTCCACATGCCATTCTGCACATTCTCAAGGGTAGCTAGAAAAGGCTCAGGCTTAAAGGAAAACCTGGCATGTACCTTTCTTACCACAGACTATCTCAGAGCTGGCCCTCTACAGACATCTCAAACTTAAAAAAATGTCTAAAAAATGTCTTAAACTTAACTCATCTTTTCCCATCTCCTTCTTCCAATTTACTCTTACTATAGAGAGCAACTCTATCCTTCTGTTCCCCCAAGTTTGCAACCTCAGTGTCATTCTCAACCTCTCACTATTTCTCACTCCCCATATTCAATCTGTTGTAATTTTGCCTCATTTCTGAAATAATTATAATAATTATAATAATTCTCCTCACCTCTGACATTAATGCCATTCTGATTCAGGCCCTTATCACCTCATGCCTGGATTACATCGCAATAGCCTGCTGATGGGTCAGTCTACTGTGAAGTTTCTCCCAACTCTACCCTCTTCTCCATTCAACCACCAAAGTGGTTTTCCTAAAGCACACTTGACTGTGTCAACCTACTACTTAAACTCCAATGGTTTCCTAATGTCTCTAGGATGAAATACAAAATCTGCTGTTTAGAATTCAATGACTTCACAAACCTAGCCCCTTCCTACCATTACAATTTTCTTATATTTTACTCCCTTCAACAAACTCTTCAATCCAATGACATAAGCCTCCTGGTTATTATTCCATGAACAATATACATCATCTCTTGGGTCTGAGCAATTTCTCTGGCTTTCCTCTAGGCCTAGAATTCTCTCCCTCCTCATCTCTGTTTGCTTGTTTACCTGGCTTCCTTTAGGACTCAGCTAGAATCTCATCTACTGAAAACCCTTCTCAAACCCTCTTAACTATAATACCTTCCCCATTTTAATTATTTCCTATTAATCCTGTGTATTGTTTGTATTTATTTTCCTATTCATCCTGAAGCTAGCTTGTACACATTTTTTGCTTATCTCACTCCTTTTTTATCTTTTTGTATGTTCAAGGCTTAGCAGAGTACCTGGCCTAAAGTGAGTGATTAATAAATATTTATGACTGGGGAAATGACTTTCCCACAGTAATGTCACTAAGTTTCTTAGAGTGAATTTGAACCTGTCTTCCATACTCTTAGTCCAGAGCTCTATCCACTAAGAATGAGAAAAACCATGAGTGTAGAGTTGGGCCGTTTCTCTCTTTAGAATACATATAAAAGGGTAAAGAAGATTAACATTCCTGTAGTTAAATATTTTACATTGAAAACTGAAATAGAAGTGCACTTGTTCACTCAGAAATCAGACTGGAAGTACTTCAGGTTCTAAGAATAAATGTTATTTTATGTAAACATCTAGAGATTATTTACTATTTGGAAGTTAAGTAGACAGTTTTAAAACATAGCAATAAAAATAATCTTAATCATTGTAATATGTTTTAAGGTTTACAAAATGTTTTACAAATATTATCTCATTTTATCCTTAAAACAATACTATGAAGTGCATGTTATTATTTTCTCATTTTAAAGATAAGGAAACTGAGGTCACAGACATTAAATGACTTGCCCAAATAAGTGTCTCTGACAGGATTTAAACTTGATTCCAAGTTCAGTACTATAGCCATCTAGCCCCCTAGATTTCCCTTTTAGATATAAATAATATACTTACTTTTTTGAGTGTATTAAAAAGATTGAATAGTTTCCTCATAGCTATTTTTAACTTTGTCAGAATAATTTTCCCCTAATACCATCAGAAATAAATCCCATGGGACAGTTACAGTGGGAGTAAGCTGGAAGCAAAATCCTCTCCCTGATCAGCAATTTTGAGAGATAATTTATGTTACACCTAATTTGAAAGATTGGTTCAGATATTATTCATATTTGTCTAGCTATTTCTTCAGGTTCCTATCAGAAAATTGCATGCCTCCTCAATTCTCTTCAAAGAGAGAATCTTCTGCTGCTTCTCTCTAGAATTAATGGAAACTTAATCCAGGAAAGTCCTTTTGTGTCTGTCTGTTTCCCAAAGACAGCCTTTCCTGTCACATAATCACCCCATTGCTCTTCTTCAATTGACCCTGTTCTGATACTAGCAAGAACCTATGCAATCAAACCTGGCCTATGGTATTCCAAAGACACCTTGATAAACTCATTTCATACCAGCAGTTCCTTTAGTCAGAGCTGGTAAAGCAGGAAGGTGGGGGAAGAATGTCCTTTCCAACAGAGATTATGGGCAATCTGTTTATCAAAGAACAAGCATGAATATCCCTTAAGTACTTAGTATATATACAGTCAGCGTTTCGTCTTCAGTTATGACCATGATACAGTATTAATTTTGAATGAAGGATCAGTGCTAAGCTTACAAAACAAAATACCAAAAGTCTCACAAGGCTACTCTACAGGGGATCATTTTAATTTTAACTAAATTTAAAGATTTCTGAACTTGAACTTATAAAAACCAAAAGCAACCAGTTGTGGTATATGAATGCAATGAAATAATATTGTGCCATAATAAAGGATGCACATGATGGATTCACAGAAATTTAAGACAATTCATGCAAAATCATCCAGAGTAAAATGAGTAGAACTAGGAGAACAATCTACACAACAGAAACAATAGTGTGAAAGAAGTGAATGTATAAAAATCTCAGAGCAGATCAAAACGGAATAATAATGACTTCAAAAGAATGGAGATGAAACAAACTTCCCACCTCTTGACAGAGAAGTAATGGACAAGTGGTACAAAATGAAATGCACATTCTCAGATGTGGGTCACATGTGTATGTGTTTTGCCTGACTATACGTACTTGTTATTAGGGAGAACTTTTAGGGAAGGAAAAAACTATAGGATATAGGTTAGTTATAGGTATGTCAAAAGAAAAAAAAATAATGAAGTAAGAAAAAACACATAATGCATATGTGTGTGTGTGCTTGTGCATGTGTGTATACACACATAGAATGAATACACACACAAACATATCTATGCTCATATTTACACTTTAAGAACTATGTTTTTTTTTTCTCCAGGCCTCATTCTTTGTATATAAGAATAATGTGATGCTATCAAGAATTATTTACAATTTCACAGGTGGTTCATATATCAAATATTTCTAGAACACACCTACATTCTAACTTTCTTGTGTTATATGAATTTTCTCAATATTTTGAATATAGAGTAATTAGTAAAGATATTTGAAACAATTATCTACATAATTCACTACTAAATATGTTTTATTCCATAATTAAGAACAATTTCATTATTCTGCATTTTACTCAGTTATCTGAGTAATTGTTTTAATTCTTCACTCCATTATCCCTATACAAAGTACTTTAAAGATAGACTTCATCTATAATATTCATATATTTATCAAGCAGTCCTTCAAGTTTATAGCCTGTATTACTTTGATGTTTTTGAAATCCTACTTTAAATTCAAGTTCTTATTTAGTTGCATGCATTCCTTCATTTTTTCCTTCCATTTCTCCTGTTGATTCTAGGTGATTATGTGTTGATTATAATAACTCTAACTACAAAAGTTGTATGGATTTTTAAAAAGGTTTCTTCAGATCTAAAGGGATTTTTCTTTCCATTTTGTAATTTGGCATATTCAGATACCCTGACAGAATTTGAGATCACTCACATAAAAATGAACATAAGCTCATACAATTTTTCTACTTGGTCCTGGTCTAATTTTAAATGTTTATGTGAAATGAAAAGTCAACAAGTCTGTTAAGTACTGAGCAACTAATCCTGATTGATGTCCCATCACACTCTGTTGGAGGTTGTGTTTGTGGTCAGGGTTATATGTTATTTCCGCATAAAGTTTATACGCACACACATATTTATTCAGAAAGATAAAAGTATTTTATTATACATATAGGTTATCATATCTGCAATTTTTATTAATCTATTTCTTCTTCACTATAGTTAGCAAGAATCTTTATATATTTTTTTAATTTTATCATTTCTATTTAATATTTCAGTTTTCAACACTCATTTCCACAAGATTTTGAGTTACAAGTTTTCTCCCCATTTCTACCCTCCTCCCCATTCCAAGATGGCATATATTCCAATTGCCTCATTCCCCAGTCAGCCCTCCCTTCTGTCACTGAGCTCCCAACCTCATCCCCTTTTCCCTTACTTTCTTGTAGGGCAGAATAGGTTTCTATGCTCCATTCCCTATATATCTTGTTTCTCAACTGCATTCAAAAAACCAACTTTTTTTAAGCATCTGCTTTTAAGACTTTGAGTTCCAAATACTCTCTCCTCTTCCCTTCCCACCCCCACCTCCCCAAGAAGGCAAGCAATTCAACATAGGCAACTTGTGTATCATCATGTAAAACACTTCCACAATGCTCATGTTGTAAAAGGCTAACTATATTTCCTTCCATCCTATCCTGTCCCCCTTTATTCAATTTCTCCCTTGACCCTGTACCTTTTCAAAAGTGTTTGCTTTTGATTACCTTCTCCCCCTATCTGCCCTACCTTCTATCATCCCCCCTTTATTATCCCCTTCCTCTTACTTTCCTGTGGAGTAAGATACCCATTTGAATGTATATATTATTCCCTCCTCAGGTTGAACCCGATGAGAGTAAGATTCACTAATTCCACCTCACGTACTCCCTCTTCCCTTCCAACAGAACTGCTTTTTCTTGCCACTTTTATGTGATGTGGTACTAGAATCCTGATGTCCTAGTTCACCAGTCAGTTTCTTTATGTACAGTCCCTTAGAGTCATAATTCTCTCATGATAAATTAAAGAAGATAACCAATAACTTGGTAACAGCTACCTTGATCTAGCCTACTAACAACTCCCAATGACCTACTAAAAGGGCAAGTTTTAAAAATTATTCCATATTTTACAAAAAACATTCAATCCAGTTATTTAACACCCAACTTTTGAAAATCTATTTATAGCTACAATATTAGTTAGAAGAAAGTAAGGTTAAATTAACTATGTCCTTAGTGCAGAGTGTTTTTTTCTAACCAATGTTGTAACAAACTTGCAAACAGTAGGTTTTATCTATTTACACACCAAACCCTCTTTCTAAACACATACTTCATGTCTGCTTGCTGTATTAATACCTTTGGAATTACTTAAATGTCACCCAAAAATGAGAAAAATTCTGAAAACTGTCATGTGGATAGTGTAACCATGGAAACCCAAGCATCCGCATGTGCTCAGTAGAACTATCTAAATTTTGGCCTGGCAACTGGTGGAGAACAGATTTGATAGTGACAAAAACATATGTTCCTTCATGTATCAACAGGACTTACTCTGTTTACTACAGTACAAGGCACAAATAACCAAATCATGAATAGAACAAGCCAGAAATTACTTTGTATGTCTAATAATTGTATGGTTTCTAATCTCCTTTTTGTAGATAGTTCAAATATTACCCTAGCATTGAGTCTGGTTCAGTCTCTTTTAGTTTTGTTTGTATAAATCTGTTCTACCTTAACATGATTAGAATGGGAAGTTATGTAGGAGAAAAACAACTGCTTGTTATAGCTACTTATTAAAGTAGGTTTGCAAATATCACTATGATATGGTTTTATTATGAATCTTAGGTAAGGTACCAATATTTCTGTGCTGAATCATTTTTAAAAAGGATTGATAATATTGATCAGGGGGTCAATATTTTACTTATAATTGTATTTTGATACTATAATATGTTAAATGCTGTTCTATCAAACATTTTGACAGATTACCTTTTTCCCCCATCCTCAAATATATTTTTCCCATCAGAGTTTTCATTTGAAGGGACACTCTCATCAATTATTCTTCAACAGAATTTTCTTTTATTTTCTTGGGGTTTATACAATATATATGAAACAGATTTAAGTTTATTTGAAACTTAAGGTGCCTAATTGGAGTTCCTAAATTTGTCTTCTGCATTAGTGAAAAAAGAAACAAAAAAAGAGAAAAGATGAGACTATCTCCAGAGTCCATTGTGTGCAAATAATGTTAATATAGACAATGGTTTAACATGAATTCCCTAGCAAGAAGATTCATTCTTTTAGTTTTTATATCAGAATAAACATGAATAACATTCATTTCCAGGTGAAAATGTTTTCATATGTAACATGTTGGCATCTTCTTATGTATGCCACCAGGGGGAAATATTTAAAGTAGAATAGCAGGAAGTAGCTAATCTCTTGAATTTCATTTTTAAAATATTTTTATAAAGAAGAAGAATAAGCAGTAGATTTGTTTTGACAGTACCTCTGTTTTTATTTCATTGTGATTCTCAGCAGTAAAATATATCCCTTAGTTATAACTCTCTGGATCTATTTGTCTAATATTGATCCATTCTGTTTGCCACACTGTTTTGGAATGTAGTCAATTCTTAGAGACTTTGTGGGAGTGCATGTGTATATGTGACAAATTGTAACCAGAATTAAAGTGCATTCATTATGTATGCCAGGGGGAGATAGTCGTACTTAATAAATAAAGCCTATTATTTCTCCATAAACATCTTAGCAAAAGATGAAAATATTTGGAAGAGAGAAAAAGAACATGTCATTGTTATCTCCATAGGTAATCATTTTGTACTTTTAAAATATTAAGTTTGCTAGCGTAAATCACTCAAGTGAAGCAGAATGGTCCTGGAGTCAGGAAGACAATTGTTCAAATCTGGCCTCAAATGGTAGCTAGTTGTGTGACTCTGGGAAAGTCACTAACCTTTGCCTATCTCAATTTCCTCAAAATGGGGATCATAATAGCATTTACCTCACAGGATTCTTGTGAGATTCAAAAGAGGTAATATTCGCAAGGCACTTGGCACAAAGCAGGAATTTAATAAATACTTGTGTCCTTCCTTCCTCAAATGGACCTAGATGTTCCGATGGTTTACCATATTCAATATTATGCACATCCCATACACTTATACATGCATGCATGCATACATATAAACACATGTGTGTATGTATGTGTCTGTCTGTCTCCTATCCTATGCCTAGAAAACAAGAAAAGAAAATGCATGTTGTTATTTTCCACTGGTATGCCGATCTGGAATTTCTAGTAGAACATAGCTTAGTATGGATCTTTATTACTAACAATGAGAGTATCATCAGTTTAGGCTTAGTCAAAATAAAAGTGGTTTGTTCTATGATGCCCTCTGAGCTTTGACATGAAATGCAAACTAAAAAATGCATTTCTTGAAGGAAGAACTGTCAAAGGCTCTTTTAAATTTGATTTGTCTACTTTGAGATTTGGGCTTATAAGGAAAGGATGTGTGTGTGTGTGTGTGTGTGTGTGTGTGTGTGTGTGCATATCTGTGTGTGTGTGAGAGAGAGAGAGAGAGGGTGTGTGTGTGTAAAAATCAGGTGCCTTCCAAATATCATGAAGAAACCAACCCCAAATCCATAGGGACAAAATACTTTATGAGAGAAATATGTTAAAGAGTGAGCTGATTCCTGAGATTGTAGTCTCCCCTTTATTGGCAATCCTCAAACATAGGTTTGATGATCCTTTGTCATGAAATATTGGGACAATAAATTTAGAGATGGAAGGGACCAGCTTATTTATATATTAGGAAACAGATGCCTAGGTACAGTGAGATTTCCCAGAATTACAATATCACCAAATATGAGAGATGGAAACAACCCCAGTAGCCATCTTTTCTAATTCATTCCTGAAAGAAATCCCTACTACTATTACAACATATCCCAAAACTGGTCAGCTAGTCTATGCTTGAAGTCATTCAAAAGTGTGTGTGTGTGTGTGTGTGTGTAGTGGGGAATATACCTCCTCTAGAGTCAGCCCATCAGCTTATTACCCCTCTGTACAGTTTTATTTTTTTAGGAATACTTTGTTTTTCCTGAAATCAAATCAAATTTTTCCTTTTTACAACTGCCAATCATTTGATTCCTATCCACCTTCTGCAACCAAATTCAACAAGTTGAATCCTATGATGTTCCCCTAACCTTTTCTCTAGGCTGAACATCTGCAGTTTCTTTCCTAAATACTCATATGGCATCATTCAAGGCACTTCACTATCGTGATCACTTTAACAACAAAAACAACTCTCTGATTTTACATTCTCAAACTGTAGTGAGAAAAATACTCCAGAGGATGTCTGACCAGAGTGGGGCACAATGCAACTGTTACTTTCACAATTCTACAAGGTGTGTCATTCTTAATGTATCTGAATGACTCATTTGATTTTATTGGTTGCTATTGCTGACTCACACTGTACTTGCAGCCAATAAAATCTATGGGAATTGTCAAATGTACCAGAGAATTGGGATTTGAATTTATGTCTTCTCAGCTCAAAACTAGCATCCTTTCTATAGCGGATAATTCAGAGAAGATTCCTTCTTGTTTGTCAGTTTAAGATCAGCTCTCTGATTCTGTATTTAGAACTCTTTTTGTATATCTCTTTATGATGTGTAAAACTCTTTCCTTATATTAATTAATTTGTGAGGCATGTAGGCCAGTTATCATATCTTTTATCTGCAGGCAAGGAAACCCAGACTTAGAAGGATTGAGTAACTAACTTGCCTACCACCATACAAGGTGTAAATACCAGAGCTCAAAGCCAGGTTTTCTGACTTTTCCCCCTATGTAAAGTTAAGTGTAAAGACTCTCAATGAACTTTAAAGATAGGTCATGTAAGATTATATTGTAATGTAACACCAATGGCACAGAGAAGTTCATGATTCTATCAACAAGATTTTGCATGAATTCAAATGTTAGTTTGCCAGCATATTGTCAAGTTGCCTTGGCCTCCATTGAATAGTTACATGGTTACTTTAGGCTGGTATAATTCATATAAATTTCAGGAAGGGTACACACCCCTTCTTTATTGTAAGGACAGAACACTGACTTTAAAGTATGCATTTTACAAGAGTACTAAATCCAGAGGCTCAGTTGACCCATTGCCATCACAGAAAAATATCATGCAAGTTGAGAATCCTTTGTTTTTAAGCTCAATGGTGACTCACCTCATGCTGTTTTGTAATTATATGCTTTCAGAATTATTTTTTCACTGACATGACCAAATTGTCTCAAAGTGATGCTTAGTAGATGGAAAATTTGAAAAGTGGTCTAATGACGAGGAATTTTGCAAGTAATCACTAGAATGAGTCACAAGCTTGACTGCTGAGCTGAACTGATGCATTTTTTCCATGAAGAAACTTATTTTTTTTTTGTCTTTTTCTAAAAGCCATATCCCAATAATTACAGCTATTTCCATTAGGAGATAGTACCAACTGAATAAGGTCATTGGCCAATATTTCAGCTATACTTTGGCTCCCTAGGCTTATGGGTATATCTTTCATATTGAATTGGAAGAGTGTGATTACAGGATATGCAAATTGACCCCAACCATGAAAATATTATCCATAGAACCTGCATAGATAGGCTGCAGTTTCCCAGATCTGTGCCCAAAACTGTTATAGTATTGAAATGATAGATTTCGAATTTTCCATGTGTTTGTTTGCATATAGCTCTTGAAATGTGTAATGGATAAATTTCAAATGCAAAAGAAAGTGAACACGTTGATATTTTAGTTTTAATTCTTTATCAGTTGCATTTGCTTTAAATTTTATCACTTATGACAATTCCCCAGAAAGGAGTGAGAAATCGAGTCCTATATAATCCTAATAAAGGGCATTCATTACTGTTGTTCAGGTCCATGGGAATTCCATTCTGAGTCAATAGCTCCTTTTAAAATAGGTGTGCTTGGGACTGACATTTGCATTCTGATCACATGGGGAGATTACACTTTTAAATGAGTAAGAAATGGTAATGATTATGACTGTGTTGATGGTGAGAACAATAATAAAATTTATAGGGATAGGGCTGGACTTGTGATTTCTTTGGTATGGTGAATTCTTCAGTGAAGAAGCTTCCTCTACAAGTGCAGATAACCATCTTCTCTTCAATTCTTATTCTTTAAAAGATGTTAAAAGCACTAAGAAGTTAAGTGACTAACCTAGGTTAATACAACGAATATGTGTCAAAGGAAGGAAATGAATCCAGGTCTTCCTGACTTCAAGTCAAAATATCTTTCCATGACTCAATTCCACCTAACAGCACCACCACCACCACCATCAACAACAACAACAACAACTAACATGCATATAGCTCATTAAGACTTATAAAGTACTCTAAACCAGGAAATGAATTGCATACATAGAACTAGAAGGGTTTAGAGGCCAACTGGTCTTTCATTTTTTAGGTGAAGAAAATTAGACCCATGGAGATAAAGGAATTTGCCCAAAATGAAAGAGATAGGAAGTTCCAGAGGTGGGATTTTAACCCAGATACTATGAAGTCACTTCACCACTCACTGTGGTTCCCCTTCCTGCTCTTCACCTCCATTACTGAACGCTCATCATTTCAGAACATAGTTATAACAGCTTTTGAAGAAAATCTCCCTTCTCAGTATGTACATGAGTGCTAGTGTATCACTTAGTCAAGAAATTAGAAATTATAATACTATGAAGATAGCTGTCCAAAAGGCGAATCTAGAATGGCAGGAAGTTAAGAATGGGAAATGAGTAGAGAAGCATTTGCTTCAATTTCCGAACATCACACGAAGACTACCTAGAAAGCTTCATTGCTGAATGTGAATGGTATTTTAAAAGTAAGCATCTTTTTTGTCATCTGTTCTTGCTGAAGGAAGATACATATTTTATGCAGCCTTAGTGCTTTGCTGAGTAAAGATATATTTCCAAGCAACTCCCATGCCTGAATCTTCATTTGCTGCATGGCCTTCAACAACAAGCTATTCATTCAAGCTTATAATTCCATTTTCCCCCACACATTTTTTTATATGTTATATCTTCAGATGAAGTGTCATCTTGCCATTCTGCTGTCTAAAGTTAACTGTGTGTAACCAAGCTCAGGTACTAAAAGTCAAACAAAAACCAAAAGAGAAATACAAGAAAATAAGGTCATCACAATGACCCACATTGCCAAGAGCCCAGTTTTTCCCCTTGTTAAAATATTGTTAATTGAATAATGAAATGTTTTAGAAGAACCCCTGAAAATACTATTTTTGTGTGTCTGTGACAATAGTCAAGTCACTTAACTTCTTCTAGTCTCAGTTTCCTAATGTCTAAAATGGGAAAAATAGTAGCATCTGCTTTCCTTGACTATTGTGAAAATAAAATGAGATAATATATGTGAAGTACTTTGTAAACATTAAATCACTCTATAAATATGATTTATTATTATAATAATCAGCATTTTCAGTTTTCCCAGTCTCTCAAAATGGCAGCCTAGGTGTCAATCTTGACCACTCAAACTCACTTAGCACATATATTTAATTCACTAAGATATTTTGTAAATTCCATAATCCCAACATTTCTTTTACATCTTCTGCTTATCTTAGTATGGGCACTTAACACCTCTCACCTGGACTATTGCATTAATCTTCTAATTGTTCTCCACTTATCCCCAACTCAGCTGCCAGTGATTTTCCTAAAGTGCCATAATCATAGCTAAATAATAGATAACATTTCTATAGTGCTTGCTATGTATAAGGAACTAGGTTAAGTATTTTACAAATATTGTCATTTTATCCTCACAACAACCTTGGGAGGTAGGTGCTATTATTTGTTTTGTTTTTGTTCTTTGTTTTTGGCAGGGCAGTTGGGGTTAAGTGACTTGCCCAAGGTCACACAGCTAGTAGGTGTCAAGTGTCTGAGGCCGGATTTGAACTCAGGTCCTCCTGACTCCAGGGCCAATGAACTACTCACTGCACCACCTAGCTGCACCTGGTAGGTGCTATTATTATCATCCCCATTTTTACACATGAGAAAACTGAGACAGAAGGGAAATTACTTGCCATGGGTCACACAACTAGGAAGTGCTTAATAAATGCATGTTGACTATGACTAACTAGATGAATAATATGTATTGTTCAGATTATGACATGAAGCTAGATGGGCAATCTATGGACTATGAAAATGGACAAGGATTTAGGCTCACAATTGAACAGTAGGAGGAGAGAGGGCTGAATTGCCTTTGATAAAAAGTTAAAGCTCCTTTAATTACTCCAAATGTGTACGTGAAAGAAAAGTTTGTCTTGAATGCCAATATTTGAATGATACTGTTATACATATTACATATGTATTTCATAGGGAAATGTAGTCATGTTCTCAGTATGTGCAGGCTGTCCTACATAACACCATAGCCATTATGAAGGACTGAGTTAAAGGATGCCATTCAAAAAGTCCATGGTCTGCTAGGGGAAGTGAGAGACACCTGATGAATAGAATGTCTGCTTTGTTTCTGTCATAGTAACATTAGAAGAAAGTGAGGAAATCTTTGAGCACATTGGGTAAACCTGTTGCAATCTTACAGCAGGATATGGACTAAAGGTACATAGGAATGGGTATCAAGGAAGCTTACAATCTTTGCATTGAAAAACATATCCACACCAATGAGGTCATGACTCAATTTGAATATTTGAATATCATTTTGATTACAATTAATAGTCATAATAGTAGTAATGATGTTAGTTTTAGTTAGATGTAGTTAGTTAGATGTAGTTCTGGGAACAAGAAAATCTATATTTCTTCTGAAAGTAGTTCACTTGAAGATATTACCAGAATTCTTTCATTGTATGGATAGGGATAGAGATTACTTTTATTAATATAGGGATCTCCCAGATTCATATATTAATATGTATAATAAAATTCATAGTCCCATTTAACTGCATAAAAATAAGGTGTTGGAACATTATTAAGCAGAACACATTTGGTCACAAATACAATGAAGTGCTTACTACCGTGGTATTATTTCTGTTTTATTACAGGAAGTTTTTGAGGTTATGGACAATTTTTGTTGTGTTTTGTTTTTTTGTATTTATACTCCCAGCACCTAGCATAATGACTTACACATAATCAATGTTCTCAATAGACATAATAATGAAAATAAATGCTCATTGATTTGAATATTTAGGATTGACTCCAAAAGTCATACATAACTGTCTCTATCCTTTTTTATTATCCCTGTGTCCACATAATTCTAAGTATATAAATGAAAAGATTGTATTAGGGAAAGTGAGAATACTTTGATGATATTTTATGTGCAACATTATGAATTTCCCAAATGGTATCCTGGAAAAAAGAAGTGGAGCTGGGGTGGGATGGGATGATATGGGAATGAGAGATGGGGAAAGGATCAGCATAATCAAGGACTGTCACAGGGCAGAGGGAATAGGCTTATCTCCTGGTTCCTAGAGGGCAAGAATAAAAGGAAAGAAATAAAGTTGCAGAGAAACACATTTTAGCTCAATACAGGGTAAAAGTAGCTAACAAATAAGGTCCAAGACAGAAAGGACCGCCTTAGGCAGTAGTGCTTTCTTCATCATTAGGGGGTGTTCTCATGGAGTTTAATTATCTGGTTTTTAGTGATGCTTTAGAGAGGATGTTTGCTTCATGTGAAGAGTTGGATGGTATGTCTTCCAGGTTGTTTTATGAGTGAGAGAATCTATGATTCTATGAAATAGTATGACTTTTGGGGGGAGTTCTTTAAAAAATGTTTTATTTTGAGAAAGGAAATTTAATGGTTAATATTTACTTTACTCATTCCTATACATGTGTTAATTAAAATATATTTCATTATACACAGAAATTTAGAATCATTTGTTATCAAAATAGGTCATTGACATTTTAATAAATATAATTACATAAATAACTGGTTAGAGCACCATAGTTAGAAGATTTAATTGAAATATTAGAATACATATGATTATATATTAGTATAATATATTCATGGTCATGATAATGAAAAATTATACCTCATGGAAAATAAGTAGATTCTTCCTGCATTATAGCCTTTAGCCATTTAATTGGTGAATATTAGATCATCTATACCAATTAGTCTCTATTCAAAGCAAGCTGTCATTGTCTTATTTGTGTTGGGCTGTAATAAAGGTCTTACAGTATAAAGCTTACTGAGTTGGCAGAACATGACACAAAATATAAAAACAATGTTATATTATTTTTCCAATCTGCAATTAACATTTTATCCAGTTAAATTCAACATACTTATTAAGCACTACAAGGCAGATAGATCTATGCAAATCTATAACTGTATTTTCAGAGTATTCTATATACTCTTTTTTCATATACACACATAAATACACATATTCAAACACAAAAATATATTCTTATACATATATTTCTGAGTAAACACATGCTAATTCATACCATTTGTTCTACATGGTAAATAAATTATTGATGCTGATCATCTTTATGTTATTGTAATTAGAAAAGAAATTATCTAAGTTACCTTAAAGCACTCTATTAATATAAACATCATGATCATCTCTTAATCAACGGTGAATGAATACGGTGTTAATGTTGAGAAAGTCTAAATACTTTAAAATGGTTAATAAAATATTACTTTGTGTATTAGATTTGTCTTAAAGTCAGCCGATTATGTCTATATTTTCCACATCATATTCTCTGCTAAAGTTAGGAATACTTCCTGTCTCTTATATCTGACCATTTTGATGTGAGTTCAGTTTTTTTTGTATATTTACACATGCCAATAAGAACCTGTCTTCACAGGAACACCTAATTACCTGGCCTTTCTTTTGATTTAAATAACTGAAACTCACTAGTTCCAATAAAGCTTGACTAAAGCATTTGTCAGAAGCATGAGGGTGGGAGAAAAGGTTTAGATTTGGAATAAGGGGACCTCAGTTCAAAACTTGGCTCTGCTCCTTTTTACCTAAGTGGTCTTATATAAGTCATTTATCTTCTCTAGTCCTTAATTTTCTCATCTGCAAAAAAAAAAAAAAAAAAGAATTGGGATAAAATATCTTTAAAATCCCTTCCTGCTTTCAATCTAATTATATGTCTATGAATTAAGTATATTGTTAACTCATTGCATTACTGCTCCCTTCTGACCATTCCATGTTTACTCATGTTTTAACAACCCAGCTAGCAGCTTCTGTGGGGGCGTAAGATCCCCGCCCTCACAGCCAGCACCCAGGAGGCTGCTGGCACCCAGTAGGCTGCCGGGATGCCGGGAAAGCACAAGTTCTTTTTATCTGCTTAAACAAGGAAGGCATTCAGTTAGCATACAGACAACATTCATTTAGTTCAGGGGAAAAAACACCAGCATTTAGTTAGTTCAGGGGAACATACAGGCAAGCATCAACAGACAGACCAAATACAGATTACAGTCAGCTAGTTCAGGGGAACAAACAGCCAGCACCCTGAAGTTCAGAACATTCATTTAGTTCAGGGGAAAACAAACCAGCATCCCAAACCTCAAGACCAAAATGCAAACAAATTACAAATGTCAATGGACAGACCCAATACAATTCATAGTTACCAACATCTGGGCTCGTCACAAGAGCAAGGGCTGGCCCAGTCACGCTCCCTGCTGCTCCCTCACCAACCAGAAAAGGAAAGAGAGATCTTCAAGCTGTCCTCTCCCCTCTTATAGAGTTCTTGACATCATCAAGCACCACCTGAACGACCAACGCTGATTGGTTCTTGAGTTGGCCTCTCCCCCTAGTGTAGAATAGGTTAACACCCAATAGGGCATGGCTCTGGAGTCAACACCTCCCTTCAGCCAGCCCCATGACTCATCACACAGGAAGTTCTCTGATCCCAGGAATGGTCTGGGCTTCCTGCCCCAGAAGAGGTCACACAGGAAATTCTCTGCTCCCAGGTATGGCCCAGCAAGGCTCAATGAGATAAACTGAGTCACTCAAAGAAAACAAAGGCCACTCTGGCTACAATTCATCAGAGTAATATTTATCTAGAATTTCCTTTTATAAATTATTTTTTTCTCAGCATTTAAATAGTAGGATACTTGAGAGGCTAGAATGTCTGTTATGTAGCATGTAGTAAAATAAAACTAATTTGTCTTCTTGTTGTTCAGTTATGTCTAACTCTTTGTGACTCAATTTGGGGCTTTCTTGGCAAAGATACTAGAGTGGTATTTCCTTCTCCAGCTTATTCTACAGATTGGGAAACTGAGGCAAAAGGGCTAAATGACTTGCCCAGGGTTACATAGCTAGTAAGTCTCTGAGGCAAGATTTGAACTGAGGTCTTCCTGACTCTAGGTTCAATACTCTATTCATTGCACCACCTAGCTCCCTATTGGTCTGGTTGTCTACAAAAATGAATTGTCTTCTCAATCATCTCTCTGGAGCTAAATTTTATTGCATTTGTAAAATTAATAGATTGGATGAGCGATCATCTCCTACTTTACTTCTATCTCTAGAATTTCATGACATATTAAAAATTCCATAGTAATCCACAAAGGTAATGCATAGAATAAGTACTCAGTATCTACATGCATATATATATATATATATATATATATATATATATATATATATATATATATATATATATATATATATATATATATATATATATATATATGCATCAGTATATATGCATATATATCAACTATACACATAATAATAGTAAATTTAGAAAATAAAATACAATCATTGCATAGATTATGGAACTTCCTATTCACAAATCATTACTTGTTTATCTGTACAAGCAAGTTTGGTATCATTCTCGCATGTAGATCAATAGGTTTATATAAGAATAAATCAATATAGATTTGGTCAAATTTTTAAAAAATCAATTATTCTAATTTTTGTATCCCACCCAAAACTTTGGATTAAGTTCATTCCAGTGATGGTAACCATTTCAAAATTTCAATATGCCACTGAATTAGAAGATGTTTGCTAAATGGTTTTTATAGTAGATTTTAAAGCTTCATCGGCAAATAGAATTGTGTGTTCAGTGTTTATTGGAATTATTATATTTGTTACTTTAAATAAAAAACCCTTTCCATGTTCTTTTACTGTAAAGATTTTAATAGAATAATTCAAAAGATTTTCCTATTGGCAAAGGCAATGATGATGCATGCATTATGGTCAATGCATTTTGAAAATAGTCTCATCATAAAAACATGGTTTCATGTAATCCTGTGGGGAAGAAAGAAAATAAAATCATACATTGTAATCTCATTGAGGCCAGAGGCTGTGTCTTATCCATACTTTGTGTCTCCCAAATTATTCAACATATACTACTTTCAATGAGAAAATGGTATCCTATTGAACAAATGAACAAATTTCAGACATGAGTTTTTAAAAAGTAGTACAATTATATATTTTTTGAAAGTCTGTCCATGCTATCAAAATTGTTAAATGCCAAATTAATTATGCCTAAAACCTCAAAGTTATCTTGGCTTCTTCCTTCTCTTTCACTTCCCTCACCAAACCAATTTGTCTTATCCTGTCAATTCTTTTTCCATATTATCCCCAATATTTACTTCCTAATCTATGGTCCCACTGTTAGATCCCTACATAAGCCCTCCTTACCAAATCTGGATGATGACAATAACTTTCCCACTAATCTCTACCATTTCTAATTCATTCCAAATGCTGCTATTGCAGTAAACTGCTCAATTTATTGGTTTATGTCACTCCTGTTGTCTTCAATTTTCCAATAGTTCTCTTTTGCCAGATGGATAAAGTAAAATTTCTCTAATCTGGTAGGCAAGGTGTTTAAAGTAAGGTAAATTATTTCAGTTATTCTATTAGTCATATCCTTGGACAAATCACTTTCTGGGTCTCATTTTCCTCGTCCATACAATAAGATTAGACTAGACAATCTCAAATCATATGATGCTATAGCATCACTTTCTTAACTCCCTTTATTCCCTATTTTTTACATTATGCTCTGTAAGAGTAAGCGAAATGAAACTTTTTACTGTTATTTCATTTGAAGTGCTTCTCAGCACTAAGGCCTTTGATTGAGTCTTGCTTTTTATTTTGTAGGAAGGACCAGGACCCTAATCAGGTCATGAGAGGTGTGAAACTGTCTGGCCCTGAAATACACACACACACACACACACACACACACACACATATGACACAGTTAGTGGCATGTAGCATTGTTGTTATGGCTTCTGTAATGCCAATGCTGCTAGTAGCTGCTGTGGAGGTGTAAGACCAACAGCAACCAGCACACAGGAAGGCTGCTAGCACATTGTCTTTGATCTACTTTTCTGAGGAAAGCAACTTTAAGGGGTTTACAATAATTAAACATGCACATCTCATTCACTTAGTTCAAGGGAAAAAGTCAGCACATTGAACTTCAGAGAAAACACAAAAAAGAAATTACAAGCAGAATTTATATAAACAGAGCAAATAACACAAATCAGCAGATAGGGCTTCTAACTGTCTGTCTATAGCAATACATACATAGTTACCAGAGAGAGAAGCACCAACATCTGAGTTTGCAAAGCCAGGAGGGGCTCCTTAAGGGCCACCCAGAGTCTCCACATGAACACTTTTCCAACAAGTAAGCCCCCAAAGCAAAATGCTAACCTCAGAGTAAATATACACTTCTTCAGGGTCAGCCCACAGAGGGCATCACAACCGAGTAACTCAAACTCATGTGACAGGCTTTCTCATGATCTCAGCAGGTCATCAAAGACTCCTGATTAATCATAGACTCTTGATTCAAACAAAGGCAAGCTTCAATCAAAGGCACTTGATTACCTTAGGGCTAAGAAGAACTAGAACTCCAAAAAAAAGAGCAAAACAAAAAGTCCCACTGTGCTGCCCATTTCAGCTTCAACAAAAGTAACAATTGCCCATCCCCAAATTCTATATATATAACATTCTTTTCCACATCCCTTTTGTGGACCCTTCATTTCATCACTGCCTATAGAAATTCTGCTCCTTTGTCAAAACTCCTCTTAAGTGCTAACACCTCTTCCCCTTTGCCTCTTGTAAGAAATCATCCATCCTCTCCTTGTGCATAGTATTCTGGGCCTCTTTCTTTACTCTGGATTAATTATCCATGGCTATATCTTATCCCCACATTAGATTGTAACAATAAATGATAGACATGGATCTTCTAAATCTTTTTTTCCTGTCTTTTTCCCTAGACTACCAGGATATTTGACACATGGTAGGTACATGATCAGCATCTAAGTGTCATGGTAGGCATAATGCAGTCACAAAGACCTGAGTTTGAATCCTGCCTCTGACACTTATTAGCTATGTAACCTTCATCAAGTCAGTTAATCTCTCTTAGCCTTTCTCAGTTTTCTTGTCTATAAAATGAGGATAATGATAATGTATATTTCATAGAGTTCCTGTGAGGATGGAATGAATTAAACTATGTAAAGCACTATGTATAACTTAAAGCACTATATTAATATCATCATCTCTTAATCAATGGTATTAAAATATGATGTGAATGTTGAGAAAGTCCACAAACACATACATGCATACATATACACACATGTGTGTATATGTATGCATCTATGTGTGTGCATGCTCAATTCTCTGATTCACAAAATGTGGATGGTGATCTAGATAACCACTAAAGTCTCGTCTATGAAATTCTATAATACAGATGTGACCAAAGTAAAGAATATAAAAATTGAGTTATTCCAGTGGTTTTTCTCTCTTTCAGAATTGTCTATGCATAATATGCCTAATACTATTGATTGTTTTCTCCTCATTGGGCATTATAAATTGGTTGAGATGAACCTCCCCCCCCCAAAAAAAAACCGTACAGTTTTGGGATTTTGGATTTAACTTTATTCCTAGAGAGATTTATATTGGACATATTTCACCAGCATTTAATTTACATTCTACACCTTTAATCTTTCTAAATATTTCTATTTTACCAAGGTTAATTTATCCATGAAAAAGATACATGTCAGTTATTAAGAAGTGTAACAATACAAAAGAAGTTGGGAAACTAAATTGCTCCCTTGATAATATTTTAGATTAATCTATTACCTTCATTATCAAAGGAGAAATCGTTTTCAATTAAGTGCCGCCAACCATTACAGAAAATTTCTTCTCTGAAATTGTTTGATTTAAAGTTTCAATTATCTTTTTGTAGAAAACCTAGGGAATGACCTCAAGTAGAAAATTTTAAAGATGCAATGAAATAGGGAAGTGTTTAAGTGTTTTCACATTAAAATGCCAAATGAATACTTTAAAATATAACATTAATGAATGCATAATTCTTGGTAAATTTCCTCTCTTAATTTAAGCTCACATTGTAAACAACATGAAAGTTTTGACTGCAAATAACCTTAAAGCATGACTTTTATACAAAATTAAACTTAAAGGAGGACTTTAAACTCATTTGACTATCATTTCTTGTTTTACATTTTCAGCTGTTATTTCAGTCATATGTGTTTCATTTTGTTGCTGAGTTCATTTATTTCATCTTTTGCTGTGCTTTTGAAGTATATCATATCCACATTGTAGGTAAACATAAAAGTGATATTGCAAAAGGAGCTTGATAGTCCCCCCACAAATGAGCAAACTAGAAAAAAAAAATAAGGGATAAATTTGGTAAATGCATCTCATTTCAAACTCATCTGGGTCTAATGCTACTTGATGCTAGTTATGTTTCTATGCTGGTGTGTGTTGAATACATACCATTGACTCAAGTCAACAATTGGGAGCTTGGTTGACTCAACTAACGTAGTAAGAATGATATTCAAGTACTATTTTCTTCTGATAGCTATTATCCCAGGCTTAAAATTACTTCTTTCTAAATGCTCTTTTACAACCACACAGTAAAAATGTTACCCATTCAACAGAAAATATCACTGCCATTCAGAAAAAAAGAATTAGCATGTAAATATGTAATTATGAAAGCAAGGGAAAGGTTTTCCCTTTAATTGTATAAAGTTATTCCATATGCATGAGAAAAACACTGGAGCCATTTAAGGGAGGTTTACACAGCCCTAGCAAAATGTGAAGTGGAGCAATTATGTGGTGAATAACAGCAATATAGACACTCAAGCTGATTTTCCAAATCCTCTTCTCTTTTCTCCTTCCTTCCTTCCTTCCTTCCTGTCTTTTCACATTCCTGCCTTCCCTTTTTCTCTTCTCCCTTTCTTCTTCCCCTCCATTCTTCTCTTCCTTCCTCAATCCCTTTTGTTCTGCCTTCATCCCTGTGTTTCTGCATTCCAATATTTCTGCTTCTGGCCAAAAAATAATGTATCAGGGTTATCTTGTTTGCCTATGTTAAGATTCTTATCTCACTAACAATGAAAACCTTTCTACTTGGAGTTGGTCATGCTTTTATTTTCAAGTGAAAATAAACCCATTGTAGAATTTCTTTGTTTCCCCCTAGTCCTTTTGAAATACTTTGTTGTTCATAGATCATTCACATCTATATTCTCTAGTTTGAATTTTAAGATTTCAAATTTAACTGTTGTTTTTCATCAAATAAAATGAAGAGGAAAAGGTAGATTCCTTAAAAATAATTTTAAAAGACCCTTTGCCAATATCTAATCATGGGGTATAAATTAATATTTCCAATAATTGTAAATATTATTTCCTAGCTAGATAAAACAATAGCATAAAAGTGGTAATAAAACCTCGAAGTTCACTGACTTTCCAAAAATATTAAAATAGCCATTAGTTTAAAGAGTTATTAATGATTCTACTGTTGTTGTTTTTTTTTCCCTTAGAATAGGTACTTTTGCTTTTCTGGAATTAGGAGTTGTTTAAACATTAGAGAAACACTCTGCTAGTTACCACTGTACCAATGAGTTCTTGGGAAATCTCCTGAACTGTCTCAAGAGAAAGTGAATCACAGTTCTGGGGATGGGTGTCAACTGACAGAGAAGAGATATCATGTCAAATGCAGGAGAAAGACAATGGGATGGGCAAAAGCCAATAATGACCTGCACAAACTGATTTTTTTAGGCCTCATTTTTGTTACCTATAAATTAGGGGGAGGGGTGAATTAGATAATCTCTTAGGTGCCCTCCGGCTGTAAATCTATGTTGAGATTGTTGATCTAGAAATTTAATACAACTTACACTGAAATTACATTCATTGAAACATTTTATCCATTGGAAGCAAGCCAGATAATACAAGTAAGAACATTATATAAAAATGCGTATAAACTAAATGTATTTTGAAGTGGACATATTTTTCCTATACTTACCATTATATTCTTAAAGTTTTCCTTCTCTTTTCTTGATTTTAAACTTTCCCAGTTGTTTTTTCTAATTATTGAAGCTGTTTTGTACCATGAGTAGGATAAGGCTACGCATTTGCAATATCTTTCCATAGGTTAATAAAAATAAAAATGAGAAATAAATTGGAAATTGTCTCTGGATTAAATTATGATGTGTGGTGCTATATTATGAGGATATGTTTAATGTCAGGTTAGACATGGCTCTGGCAATAGAATACATAATTCCAAGTCAAACTGTCTTAGGTGGGAGACAAAGCAACTGATATCCCGAGTCATTTAAGAGATGCCAAAAGAAATTATTAAAAAGTAGGTAAATTTATAAGAATCCATACTTTTTTTTCTCATTAATCTGTCATTTAAGTCTACTTCTAAATCTTTACACCTATGGGTCATAGAATTCTATTTAATTTTCTAGTATTTGTTTTTTTGGCCCACAGTCTTTGTGGATGGAAATAAAAAGTGAACATTTACACATGTGTATGTCAACATGCTCATAGCTACACATTTTAAAGAATGTCAGATATGCTTTGCTGATTATTTTCTAGATACAATACCTAAAATGTAAATTGGATATTAACAAATGCAATGAATATGTGCCTTTGCTATTGTGGCAGGGTTGGTGGCCAGGAACATCAATTTTTCCTCTCCATATTTAATATTTCTAGTATTCTATTGAGTCTCATTTGGGACTCATGGTAATTTCCATGGCCTGCTCTTAGTTATTGAAGAGTTAATGGAATTCAGATTGGAAAGAGGTATGAGTGTTTTCCCCCAGCCCTAAAAAGAATACACCCAGCACATGGGGTGCAGATTGCTTGGGGAAGATATAAATGAATTTCAGTTGTTCTAATTCAGCTAGCTGAGGAACTTCCTTTAAGATAGTCAAGTGACAAAAGTTTACTGTATCTTTAAATGGATCACTTTTGTGTACATTGCAATTAGGGCAATATACCTAACACAGTGACTTCATTCAGCAGGCCCTATATATGTTTTCCAACATGTCTTCATTTCAAAGGAATAATAACATTAACAAAGAAGTGGTGGCAGGAGTAGCAGGGATAAGAGTAGGAAATAAATGACAGTGATAGACTTGAAAATTGCAGTGTCAGCATCAGTATTGGTAGCAGCATAGCTCCACGACTCAATGGGAATGAAAGATTGGGTGATACCAAGATTCATGCTAGTCTGCGAATGCACATACTTAGGCAGTGATTCAGCATAGAGACACCATTCATTCCCTCAGGAGAGGAACTAGTGCTGGAGAGAGAAGCAAACTGCACAAAGAAATAAATTTATTAGTAATTTGAGAAAAAAGATCATAAGAGCTGTTTCAGGACAAGGGCAATCAGACCAATGGGGATTAAGGGGGGGGGGGTGCAACTGACACCCAGAGGAATGGGGATACATGTATCCAGAAAAGAGATATGTCAAATGGGGTAGGGGGAACCAAAGGGAAGGCAAAAATCTATATTTATAAAAGAAAATTAACAGAACTATAAGGAGCCATAGATAGTAATAATATAGTCATAAGAGAATTCATCTTACATACTGTGCCATACATTTCAATAATATTTAATTCATAGTATCATAAGGGAAATAAATCAATCATTTAATAAATAAACATTTGTTAAGCACCTACTATATCTAAGGCAAATATCAACAGCATTGTAAAATAGACATTTATGTGGATAGTAAAGAACCAAGGGTAGATATTTTTTATCTTTTGCCCATCATAACATGGGAATTGGTATTATTTCATCAATAAAACAACTATTTATAATATTATTTATAATATCAACAAGCATTTAACAAAGTGCTTCTATGTGCTAGTTAAAACATTTCACAATTACATTTTAATCTGGTTCAGCATATTAGGAGGGAACAAAGACAAAAATGAAATATTTCAAGCTCTTAAGGAGGTTACATTCTAAGAAGGGAGGGGGATAATATGCCCATCCATAAGTATTTGCAAAATAAATTCAAGGTGATCTGGAGAGAAGGAAGCAATAGCAGCTGGCTAGATCAGCAAATGCTTCAAGTGACAGAGGACAATAAACTTAAACCCACAGGCCAAATCCAGCCTACCACCTATTTTGTAAAGCTTGTGAGCTATACTTTTTAAATTTTTAAATGGTCAAAAAATCAAAAGAAGAATTTGTGACACTTGATAATTATATGAAATTAAAATTTCATCATCCATAACTAATGTTGTATTGGAACATAGCCATGCTCACTTGTTTATATATTAGCCGTGGCTGCTTTGGTTCTACAATGTTAGAGCTGAGTTGTCCCAACAAAGAACATATGTGGTATATTTATACATCACACTGCTGCTCTGTAAACTATAAATCACAATCATAAAGTTACAATTTGACAGTTGTAAACCACATATATTGAAATACCTTGACATTTTATTACTATTGTTGTTATTTGATTACCAGTGCATATGTGTCAAAGAAAGCTATCCAAGAACTCTTTGTTTTGAGCTCAAAGCCAAATGAGAAGAATCAATTATTGAATATTGGATGGCTTTGGAAATTAGCTTTTGCTATAGACTTGATAATATTTCTTAATAAATTCAACCCAAAATTACAAGGCAAACCAGCACTCATAAACAAAACTCATCCTGTGGTAAAGTTAATTCAATGACAGCTAATGAATCATGAATCAAGCTGATTTATACACTTCCGATACTGTCAAAAGTAAAAACACAAAGTGAGACTACTGCTCCCCTACAAATTATAGTGGATCTATTTCCTGAGCTCAAACTACAGTTCCAGCAGTATTTTTCAGCATTTTTTCAAATGCAAAAGAAATCTCCCTATTTTAAAATGCATTTAACTTTCATCTAACCTTCAACTAAAAAAGTTTAATCTACAATATCATTACATACTAAAAGACAACAGTCAAGAGAATCTCAGTGTTAAATAAATGCTTTCAAAGTGATGAATATGCTCAAATAAAATCATGTACATGGAGTGATCTTAACATTTGATAGTACCTATTTTTGTAAAAAGACTTTTTCAAGCATGAAATATGTAAAATTCCATTTAATAGATGGATATTTTCCATTTATTTTAATGACAGGAAACACCAATTTTGAAATCCATTTATTTGAAATGTTATCCCTTCCAAATTATATTTTAGACCTGTATTACAAAAGCATATTTTATTATTATTGATATTACATTTTATTTCATGAATTGTAATTTATATAAATTTATTTTCTCTCCTGTCATATAAGTATCTACACAGTATTTCGATTTTGCTTCTTGACCTGAAAAGCCTAAAATATTTGCTTTGCTTTCTATCCCTTTACAGAAAATATTTTCTGATGCTTGATGTAGAAAATCAGGGTTATTGTACTGCAAAATGAATTGAATGATCTAATAGGGTATGGTAAAATAAGTATATGATTTTCTAGGTATTCAGGGTCTTGAAAGTTATTTATGAAGCCATCTCTCTGACTACTGCAATTAATTCATTTTTCTAATTCAGAGAATAAAAAAATATCACCACCCTATTTTACCATCTGAATGAATATCAAATAAAGTCATTGCTTATAAATCAAATGATTATTGATATAATTAGCTAAATAATTATTCCTCAATCATTTCACCAATGACCAGAATTGTAGCATGTAAGTGGACAATTCCGTGTTTTGATTCAATTGAATTCAACAAAATTTATTAAATACTTTCTCATTTGATACAGGATATTTGAAATGGACATCTTCCCCTAGAGGGATATGTAGCAACAGAAATAGCTTGAGTAAAAACACCAAAGAGCCTCTGACACCAAAGGAATTTGAACAAAATGATTATAACTACTTTATAATTGATATATTCAAAGGTAGCTGAGCTGTTTACCTTAGATTGCTATATTTATCAACAACAACAATCAAAACTATAGATCCCTTTGTCTTTTTTAACTTAGAACCTGACAAACCATAATCCCAACAAATGGCCTGCAAAACTATGAACTAGGTTAATTCCCTGAGATTATCACACAGGATGCTCCAACTCTCTAACAACTAGGACTAACATTGCAGTTCTGAATTGAGTTGATTAGGGCACATGTAAGCTAAATATACTTTGTCCACTAGACTGATTTGTGAGATATGCATTTTAAACAGAAAAAAAAAATAAAACTTGAATTATCTCAGTTAGAAGAGGTTATAGTAAATTGTATCTAAGGTCAGGTACAGACAGGAACATATGGCCTTATGATCCAATGTACTAAGTCTAAAGGAAGTATTAGTTCATAAGTACTATGGTATACAAAGTATCACCTACACATGGTACTACTTATTGTCATTTTAGGCATTATATTTAAGTTAGAAATTGTCAAAGTATAGGCAGGAACCATTTTAATGATAGGGGTATTCAACAGTGAGGTAGTATGTTTAATGCTTGGAGTTGGAATTAATTAGTTTAAGCTATTCTAATTTACTACATTATATTTTTATTGTCTTATTTTAACTCTTTTGTGTAGAATACAATTAGATCTCTTGATGTAATGCTTTAGATATGTAGGTTTAAAAAACATAAAGGAGAATTTAAGTTGACATGTTATAGTTCATACATAAACATCTTTGAAGTATATGAATGTATCTCTTATATCAATGTTCAGAAAATTGCCACTGGATGATATAAATAGCATGCTGTATTTTAACTGTGAGACTAATTTTAAGCTAAAATTATATGAAATAAGAGATAGCCTAGAAAAGTCGCATTAATGAATGTTTTAGATCCCTTACTTACCTAAGTAGTTAGTGTTGATGGTGTTTATTAGTTTATCTGCTGCTTGAGTAAGTTAGGCTCTTTCAGTATACTAGAGAATATTTGAATAAAAGCTACAGGTACACCTGTTACATGTATACACATATACATAATTCATATACTTATATATTCATAATTTTATGCCCCCTCTGAAATAATAATGCCTTATTTATTTAGCACATCACATTTTTTACATTGAGTTTAAAATATTTTCTTCACAAGAATTTAATGAAATAAATCTTGAAAGTATCAACTTCCTTTCATGATATTTTGAGTTTTAGAAAGCTTAAGCTCAGGTGATCTAGGTTGCTCAAGTGATCCCATTTGAAGAATCAGACCTGAGGGGAACTAAAGTCCTCCTAATTCCGTGGTTTACCTTTTCTTGTTGTTCCTCAGCTGAATAATTTTTTTCATCAGACTTTGACGTGTCATTTTAAGTATTGACTTTGCACTGTGGCAGTTTCCAGATTTCTTAACCCACAAATGCCAAAGACAACTTAGAAGGTCAGTAGAAAATCTCTGTCAGACCTGGTTGAGAAAGGAGTGTGGTCTAGACACTGAGGCTGAAGAGGCAGAGGTGGAGGGAGAGGCTGCTTCTAGAGCTCTTGGCCCACAGATGGTGGGAGGATACAGTGGCTGATCACAGGGGATTTCAGGGATCTCTTTGCTTGCAATGAGGAAGGATTCTCTTGCTTTGCCTATGCTTCAATCTGGGTTGCAATCCTGGGTGATCGTCCTGGGGTAGGAGAAGCTTGTGGCAGAGCTTGTGCCTGCAGGAAAGAGGTAATCCTCATCACAGTTCTGAGGCAGAAAAGAGTGCTTCTGGTCACTAACAGACCAATGCACAGACCATGAAAGGAGTAAATTTTTCTCCTTTGATCATACAACCTTGGAAGAACTGAAAATTTACATAACTCTGAAAATCTCTGAAAACAGCAGCACAAAACCCCTAAAGCTTGGGACAGTATACCCTCCACACTCAAAGCAGAGACCTACCTTAACAAAGAGTTCAAAAGCTAAGTAATTGGCTGGGAAAATGAGCAAACAGTGTAAAAAATCAGACTGTAGAATCTTACTTTGGTAACAAGGAAGAACAAAACATACAGCCAGAAGAAGACAACAAAATCAAAGCTCCCACACCCAAAGCCTCCCAGAAAAATATGAATTAATCACAGGCCATGAAAGAGCTCAAAAAGGATTTTGAAAACAAGTAAGAGAAGTAGAGGAAAAATTGGGAAGAGAAATGAGAGTGATGCAAGAAAATCATGAAAAACAAGAGACCCAAAAAATACTGAAGAAAAAAATACCTTAAAAACAGACAAACCAAAATGGCAAAAGAAGTCCAAAAAGCCAGTGAGGAGAAGCGTGCCTTAAAAAGCTGAATTGGCCAAATGGAAAAGGAAGTTCAAAAGCTCACTGAAGAGAATAATTCCTTAAAAATTAGAATGGAGCAAATGGAAGGTAATGACTTTATAAGAAATCAAGAAATTATAAAAACAAAACCAAAAGAATCAAAAATAGAAGACAAAGTGAAATATCTCATTGGAAAAACAACTGACCTGGAAAATAGATCTAAGAGAGATAATTTAAAAATTATTGGACTACCTGAAAGCCATGATCAAAAAAGAGCCTAGCCGTCATATTTCAAGAATTTATCAAGGAAAACTACCCTGATATTCTAGAACCAGAGTGGGAAATAGAAATTGAAAGAATTCCCCAATCACCTCCTGAAAGAGATTCTAAAAGGAAAACTCCAAGGAGTATTGTAGTCAAATTCCAGAGTTCCTAGGTCAAGAAGAAAATATTGCAAGCAGCCAGAAAGAAACAATTCAAGCATTGTGGAAACACAATCAGGTTAGCACAAGATTTAGCAGCTTCTACATTAAGGGATCAGATGGCATGGAATATGATATTCCTGAGGTCAAAGGAGGTAGGCTTAAAACTAAGAATCACCTGCCCAGCAAAACTGAGTATAATACTTCAGATGGGAAAATAGATATTCAATGAAATAGAGGACTTTCAAGCATTCTTGATGAAAAGACCAAGCTGAACAGAAAATTTGACTTTCAAATACAGGAATCAAGAGAATCACAAAAAGGTAAGCAGGAAAGAGAAATCACAAGGGACTTTTTAAAGTTCAACTGTTACACTTCTACATGGAAAGATGATATTTGTAACTCATGAGAACTTTTTCAGTATTAGGTTAGTTGGAAGGAATATATATATATATATATATATATATATATATATATATATATATATAGAGAGAGAGAGAGAGAGAGAGAGAGAGAGAGAGAGAGAGAGAGAGATCTTAACTAAGTCATCTATGCCAAATTATAGGTCTATAAGTCATTTTACTCTCCTCTCTAAGATGTCTCTCCTGCCCTTCAGGATGTTGTTTAGTGGTGTAGCATTAGTGGAAAGATTCTACCAGTCCCAAGGTATAGTATTTATGCCCCTCAAATTTCCCTTGGATATATAATTCTCATTTTTCACTGGGTACTGAGGACATTTCACTCCCTATGGGATTTGAATATATAGGGCAAAAGTAAGCCAGTTTCAATTAATTTTGATTGAGTACTGTTTATATATGATGTAAAGAGATCAGTTTTTTCCAGATGGCTATCAGGGTATCTGAGTGAAAGAAGAGTGCCTACTGCCTTTTCTCCCAATATGTAAGAAGTTCTGTTCTTGCAAAGTTAGGGAAAGGTACTTAGACTTGATCACTTGCATTCCAGGATTCCTTAGATATTAGCCTCTTTAGGGACTTAATTTTATAAATAGCAATGACTCCTCCAAGTGTTCCCCAAAGGGTTTAATGTTGTGGGATAATGATCCTAGATGGTAATGACATTCATGGAAAAATCTGAAGCATTTTAGGGAACTAAGAAAAAGCATGGCACCTTAAGATCCACACAATCTTTTAGATTTTAGACCCCACATTGCCAGAGGAATACAAATTGACAATCAAACTGAAGAACAATAAAAAAGTATTTTCTAAATTTAAGTATTTGGACAGAGACAATAACTTTACTAATAGGAGGAAATAGCTTGCAAGACATATTAAATAAGAGGAGACCAGGCAAGATGGATGAATAGAAGAAAAGAGTACAATTGTGATCCTCCTCATAACTACTACATAGAGGCATAGAAAATGGACCAGACCAAAACCTAATTAGGAAACTCAAAGAAAATTTACAGTGAGTCATTTTCCGGTCTAATTCAGCATGTCCCCACTTAGAACCTTCCTGCTACAGAGCTGAATTGGGGCCTATAGCTATGTACTAAAGCAAGAAGAGGGACCAGATCTAAATGTTTGTAGCTTGATCCCCCCATAGAAATCATAAACAAGTACTAATTTGAAGGCTTGTTGCTAAAACTTTGGAACTGGATCACAAATACTACACAGAATGAGAAGAGAGTGTTGATTAAGAAGGCAGGGAGTCATTGGAAGCCTTAGGTTGCATACTAGGAAAAGAACGGGAATAGAAATGATTAGCAACAGCGTGGTTCTAACTCCTGCTGTAGAACCAAATAACAAATCACAACCCTGGCCCAGTCTGAAGCCTGCAGCTAAATAACCAGGATAGGGAGCTCATAAAAATAGGGATCCTGTGTTTCTGTCATTCTCAATCTGCACAAACTTCATCTAGGTGTCATTGGCTGGGGCTGGTAATAGTCTCCTGGATATCCAACCAGAGGTAAGTCCATAATGTTGCATAGACCCAAATTGAGCTCAGAAGCTTGCAAAAGTCAGACTTCTAGGGTAGAGATCAGACTTTGACATTGATCAGTTTATTTTAGGTATTCAGAAAGCTTTCAGGTCCAGAGCCTGAGCCCCCTCTGACATTCTTGAAGAACATAGGATTACATACCCAGAGAAGGTAGAGGGTGGAACCAAGAGAATTTGTTAAAGGACCAAGCAAGACACAGACATTCCTTCTAGAAATACTCTGGCCCTAATGCACAATATAAATTCAAGAAGTAAAAAGATGGGACAATGAATAAGCCAATATAGAAATAATAATAAAACCATAAAAGACTATTATGGTCATGGGGATGCTTAAGACAGAAATGTAGAAGAAGACAATGACTAAAACATTTTTAAGCAAAGTCTTAAAGAAAAACATGGCTTGGGCCTCTGTTCCACTAGAGCTCCTAGAAGTAGAAAAGTAAGATTTTTTTTTGTTTTTATAGAATTAAAATTATTCTATAAATGAAATGAAAGAACTAGAAGAAAGCAGCTTGTTGGATCAGTTGGATAGAGTGCTGGACCTGGAGTCAGGAAAGACTCGTGAGTTCAAGACCAGAGTTCAAATCTGTCCTCATACACTTACTAGATGTATGATGCTAGGAAAGTCACTTTACCCTCTTTGACTCAGTTTCCTCATCTATAAAATGAGCTAGAGAAGGAAATGGCAAGCCATTCCAATATCTCTGGATCCTGGAAACCCATAAGAAAAAAAGCCAAGAAACCCCACAAGAGAAATCAGAAAGAGTTGAGCATGACAGAAAAAGCTAAAACAACAATAGACAAAAGAAGTAGAAAACACGTGAGAGCTAAGGCAGGGGGAAATTTTTTGGAAAAAAAAAGATAGCTTAACACTAGAGGTACAAATCTTTACCCAATCAACACACTCATTAAAAATCAGTTTGATCAAATATAAGTTAATGACTTCGTGACACAATAAGAATATAAAAACAAAGTCAAAAGACAGAAACAAATAGATCATATAAGGTAGCTCATATCAAAAAGAATTAATCCGGAAAAAAGATCAAGGAGGGATAATTTAAGAATCACCAGTCAACCTGAAAGCTATGAACAACAACAACAAAGCCTAAACATCACATTTCAAGAAATCATGAAAGAAACTCACCAAATCTTTTAAAATGAAAGGGCAAAGTAAAAATAGAAAGAATCAACCCATCTCTTCCTTCACAAACCTTCAAATGAAAATTCCCAGGAAGACCAAAGTCAAAATAAAGAGCTTGCACATAACAAAAAAAGAGTATTACTAGAACTAGAAATAATGACTCCAAGTAAAATGGAGCTATAGTCAGGACCATATAAAACTTATCATCCCCCAGTAAAAAGGAGAAGCAAGTTTAAAATGTATATATATTTGGTCAGGGCAATTGGGGTTAAGTGACTTGCCCAAGGTCACACAGCTAGCACATGTGTAAAGTGTCTGAGGCCGGATTTGAACTCAGGTCCTCCTGACTCTAGGGCTGATGAACTACTCACTGTGCCACCTAGCTGCCCCCAAGTTTAAAATATATTATGAAAAAACCCATGGAAGTGCTCAAAAAGAATTTGGAAAAGCAGGTTAGACAAGTAGAGGAAAAATTGGGAAGAGAAATGAGAGTGATGCAAGAAAACCATGAAAAACAAGGCAATGACTTGCTAAAGGAGATCCAAAAAATACTGAAGTAAATAACACCCTAAAAATAGACTAACCTGGTGAGTGTTCCCGCGAGCACTACACCCGCTCTCCCGGGGAGCGTAATAAAATGCCTTCCTCTGCCCACTCTGGTCCTGAGTTCTTTGGGTGTGAATGGGCAAATCACATGGGTTTTCCTAAGGTCAAGTGAAGGGAAGCAACAGGCAGCGGAAGCTCGCCAGGCTTACTCCTGGATCTTGTCTTGGGGTGTCCTGTGATTCCCCACTGCGGTGTTAAGAGGGCTACCACTCTGGATTCCCTTGGGGAACCCTGTGGTCTGCACGGCCTTCTTAAGGGGACATCACATAGGACTTCCGGCCCTGTCTTGGGAGCCTTGTGATCTTACTGCCATCCTAAGGGGCCATCACTTGGGTCTTCCTTAGGGTCTGACCCCTAGGAGGCCCTGTGATCCCCACAGATTAAGGGATGGCTACCACTTGGTCTTCCTCTGGGAGTCCTGTGGTCTGTACAGCCTTCCCTAGGGATTATCACAGGGTTCTTCTTCAGGACTTTGGCCCTGCCTAGGAAGTCCAGTGATCCCCAAAACCACGTTTCTCACAATTTGGGGGCTCATCGTGGGATTCTGAAGACCCCAGGAAGGGTGAGTAAGATAGGGCAGAGGGAAAAGCGCTCCTGCTCACTGTTAGAGGGGTCCCACTGTCTTAAGCTGAAAATCCCCTGGAGGCTCTGAAGGACCCAAGACCTTGTTTGAATAAGAAGAGTGTGCAGACGACGAACGCAAAGGGAATGGCCGGAGACTGCGCAAGTCAGGTCACCTGAGCAAGGTAGGAAAAAAACGGGTAGTAGTACTGCCTTGTCAAGTCTGGGGGTTCTAGGTTGCCTAGAACGGGAAATAAGAGCTCTAAGAAAAGGTACCTGGGGAGGATGGAAAGGATCCTCCTAACATTCCTCCTCCCGTTAGGAAGAATGTTGGCCAGCTGGGAAGACAATAAGTCGACCCAGGGAAAGTACACCTAAGTGGGGAGAATGGATTTCTCCTAGTGCTTGGAAGAAAAGCACTGGTGGGTCGACCCAAGGAAAGTGATTTGGTTTAATATTGGAAGTGAGTCTGAATTCAAATTCTAAATTGTTCATGTGAAATGTCTGTCTAATATTTTGTCTGTTCCTTTTTGTTCTATGTTCAGGTAAAAATGTTTAACTCTAGGAGACCTTTGGTATTAAAATAGTTAGATAAGGAATCAGAGCTGAAACTGCCAGTCGGCAGGGCTGGGGGCTCTGAATTAAGGGTTGGTTAGATTCTAGAGGAAAAATCTGTGTATTTTGTATTGAGTTAGCCTATCTAACATCAGGCAAGTGTTAAAACTGTAGAGGAGAAGTGAAGGGGTCTGTATGAAAAATTGGATGACCACTTTAAAGAGGTTTAGTGGTCCTCTTAGAATGTGATTAAAAATTGTTGGTCATTTTTAAGTTTTAAGGTAAAAAGAAAGCAGCTGGGAAAAAGGAAAGCTGGGTGAGTATGTAATTTATTTATTTGAAATTTGGGTCAAGATTAAGGAAAGAAAGATTGAAATTGGAAATATGGAGAGTAAAGTTTCAGTAAAGATCGGGAAAATAAGAGAGATAGAAGGTAGAGATAAAAGGGGGGTTGTAGAATGGCGGCTTGAGACCACCTGGTATTCAGTCCACATGCTGCTCTTGGCCACCCCCTCCCCCCCACTCCATCTTAGAAGATTGGGTGTGTCAATAAGGATTAGTTAGTGCTTAGAAAGGTAGGCTCCCTTGCCCTCAAGGGGTTGCCTGGCCCCACCTAGGGAGGAGCCCTTAGAAAACTGAAAGGGATTTTTCCCTTTATCAGAGGCAGCAGGCTGAAGGGGAAACTGAGAAATATTTTAACTTGGTATAAAGAATGAGTGGGGGAAGTTGGTCCTGTGGTCCTTAAGAGTCCAAAATTTTTTTTTTTTTTAAGAGAAGTGCCCCACCCCTTCCCCCTCAAAAATCCTTAGAATCCTTAGGCATTTTGTTAATTGCCAGTATGCATAAGAGGAAGCTTGGAGAAAGCAGGGTGCCAAATTCAAAACTGGATGGTTCTTAAAGCAAATAATGATATGAAATAAAGTTTTCTTTTTTTTTGTAAGTTTGACCAGGCAAATATTCCTAATACTAGGCAGAATTAATGTCCATACTCAACCTCCTGTTTATGGGAGAAGAAAAGAGTATGATTAGAAAGGCAGCCATGGAGGGATGAGAAAGGGGACACCCTCCAGGACCAGGAGTGGTAGCTGCAGATAGAAAATTCCCAAATGAAGATCCAAGCTGGGATAACAATATTAAAGAACATTATAGGAATATGCAGGATCTTAGACAATTGGTAATAGAAGGGATAAGGGAAGTTGTGCCAAAATCACAGAATATAAGGCTTTTGAAATCAGAAAAAAAAAAATGAATCTCCTTCTCAGTTCCTAGAAAGAATTAGGAGATATTCAGGATCCTGTTAAAGAGGTTAAATCAAAATGAAGGTTGTTAGTGAACCATTGGTTTCTGGGGGTGCTCAAGACCCCAAGGTGCCCACACACTGGGTCCTGCCGAAGGAATTCGGGCTTGGGCCTTCTTGGCCAAGGGAGGGGACGGGGTTTGTTGGAGGTTCACCATGACGGGTTGTCTTGGGTGGTCCCACCCCTTTGTGATGCCTGTCAGGTGGGCCAGACTTAGTCTGGGCTGAGCTAGATTGAATCTGAGCACCTTCATGGAGGCAAGATGGAGATTATATACACAAAGATTGTAGGAGGCATTGAGGGGTGGTCTGGGGTGACTAGTGGAGGGCTTTAGGAAGGGTCTTGAGGAGGAGTCTAAGGAGAACGAGATGAGGTCAGACTCCAGCAACCAAGAGAATGGAATTAAGGGTTGGAAGTAGCTGAAGGCATGGATATTGATAGTATCAAGGGTGGGAAGTAGCTGGACAATAAAGAGCAAAGCTAGGTAGAGATTTGGGCCTAATGATAATGTAAGGCTTGTGGCCTTAGGGCAAGGCCAGATCTAGTTGGAAGATTCAAGGACAGTTCAAGGGGGCTCCTAGAGACTGTATTCCAGATTGAAGGGAGTTCCCAGAGACTGTGCCCTCATCACTGTGGCCCAATGGATGCTAAAAGTAAACTTTGTCACTAGGGCATGGCCAGATATAAATAAGAAATTGAGAGAAATGGAGTGAGAGATCAATAGGCAAATTATTGAGAGAGGCTCAGAAAGTATATGTAAGATGGGAGGATGAAAGACAGAAACAGAAAGCTCGGGTTGTGGCTAATACTATGAGGGAAATTATGAGGAAGCAAGAAGGAAGAGGGGATCATAAACAATCCTTAAGGGAGAATCTCAAAGGGCACAGGTTTTCAGGACATAGAAGAGATGTGGGTAAATGGGCAGGTAGGACAGTCTGTTACTATTGTAATAAAGGGCATTTTAAGAGAGAGTGTTCTGAGTTAAGAAAGGAAGAACAGGTAGCTCCCCTCCTCACTTTTGAGGAAGAAGACTATTGGGGTCTGGGGTTCTTTCTCTCTAGACCCAGCTGAGAACCCCTAGCAAACCTAAAGTTTGGGGATCATAAAGAAGACATAATATTCTTGGTAGACAGGGACAGAGAGAACTTCCCTTTGTACACTACCCATTGGGGTAAAAATTGGGAGAAAAATCCTAAAGGTTATGGGAGTTAAGGGTGAGGATTTCCAGGTACTGATCTTAGACTGGACCCCTATCTATTGGAAGGGTCAACAGGTTTTCGCTCAATTTTTATATATATCAGAAGTAATAGGATCAACAATTTCTATAGGTAGTGACCTGGAAATGCAATTGATGTCATCTGAAATTTATTGTTTCTGTATTTCTAAAATTCTCTTAGATTGTGAAGTTTGAGAAGACCATTGTGATTTTAATCTGAGTTTGATATATGTGAATTGGGTGCTTTTAAAGGATGTGATGAAAATTTGATAATTCTAAACTGTCATATTTGGTTTAGAAATGTATTTACCTAGACTGAAATGGGTAGTTCAAATTTTACATACATAATAATGTTTAGGGCATTATTACATTATGTTAGGGCCGCATTAGGTTAAGAAGTTGGACAGTTGCTATAACCTAAGAAATTGTAACTTCCAAGTTTTGTCTGGAAGTTCAATTGAAATTGTTTTTGCTGTAAATCAAGTATTTATACAAAGGCCTTGCTGGGTCCTCCTGTCAATTCAGGATACATTGTGAATGGTTAGAAATGTGGCTTTATAAATTTTCTTACAATACTAAGAGTATTGGGCCTTAGAAATGAAAATGTTACCATTAGTGATTAAAATAATTTCTCTTGTAATCTAGAGGTTAGATTAAGAATTGTATTTAGTTAAGAAATTGATGTTGTTAAGTGGACCAAGGATTTTTAGATATTCAATCTTGTGTAAAGTTTTCAGGGTAGAGGGATTCCTGTGGACAAAGGGTATGTAATGTATAGAAACTAAGTGTTCTCCCCATTAACACCTTTTTGACTAAAGAATTTTGTGATATCTGGAAATTGTGTAATAACAAAGAATTGAGTTGTTATAATACTTTGAAAAATACAGGGGTGTGATTTTCAAGCCTGTATCATCTAAAGATATATTTATGTATGTTAATCTGGAGGTTTATGGACTAATTGGTGACGGCACTTTGGGAATTTGAATTAAGCCCAATGTTTAAAGGTTATTTTGCTTTAAGAAGGAGACACATCTCGTTTTAGAGCTGTCCAAATAATTGTTCTTATAATTTTTAGAAGGCCTGCTGAATTTCTACCTGTAAGCTAATTGGTTGCAGTTCAAACCTATTGAGACCGGGTGCTGATTAAATCCTGGAAAGAAACTAAGCTTCAGGCTAGCTGGGAGGGACTGTTCCAGGTACTTCTCACTACAGAGACTGCTATACAAACTGCTGAGAAAGGGTGGACTCATTATACCAAGGTAAAAGGACCTGTGGGGGAATCCCAAGAATGCACTATTAAGGACAATTCCTACCCCTTGAAGATTATTCTACACCGGAAGGGAGAGGGACACCAGGAGAGAACGGACTAATAACCTTTGTATTAATATTTTTCCATTATCTTGTTAATCATTCAGTATATGCCAGCTTCAATGAAGGATGGAGGGATTATTCTACTAGTTGAAAATTAGGAATAGTGGGGATAACAGGGACAGTGGCATTTTTTTTTCCTTCCATCAGAATAAGGGGGGAGGCATAAGGGAAAGCACAGGTTTATTTCTTCTGGAAAAGGTAAAAGGGAGCCTATTGTCCTGGTTACTTGGATCGCTCTGACCATCGGAGCCCCTGTCTCCCCTCCATGGAAGGAGGCGAATAAGTTTACTCAACTGATGGAAGTCATTGCCAGAACTTTTAATGTAACCAATTGTTGGATCTGTGGGGGTCCACAACAATTTGAAAATTGCCCAGGGTACCTGTACCTCTGAGTCTGGCCTGGATCCTTAGTAATCGGTCTCTTCCATACCAGACCTAATGACCTCTTGTGGTAAGGGTAATATAGGTCGGAATTTCTGGCACTCGGTAGCTATAGCAAGGTGTCAAGCAGAAAGAAACTAGTGGAATACTCCTGGATCCTTATAGACAGTGGGGATGGGATAATGGTTCTTATTTTGGACATTTTGATACTTTTTGGAGTAAAAGTAACAAAACAAGTAGCCCTGGGGTAGAAAAGTATGAGTGGAGAAGGACAGAGCAGCTGTGGAGGTGCCAATATCGAAGGAATGGAACCCAGTCTTACCAAGGAGGGCCCTTGGGGTTCCAAGATAAGCAATATTATCTTTTTCTTTGGAATGCTTCCAAAATACACAAGACAGAGCAACCAGCCCTAAAAGGACATTATTGGATTTGTGGCCATACGGCCTATACCCATCTCCCTTTAAATTGGACAGGGGTGTGCTATGTAGGATTGGTTAGACTAAAATTTTTCTTTTTAGCAGGACAAGAAGGGAACAAATTGGCAATACAGCTATATGACGATCTAATGCCCCCAAGTGAGAGGTTCAAGTGGGAGATAGATACTTTCCTAACAGTCACCCGGGATGCCAATGGGTGGGGAGATGAGTGGCCCCCACAAAGAATTGTTCAAAATCTGTGGTAGAGATTATCACCAACCAGACTGCCAAGGCATTGGATCTACTGGCTGATCAGGCCACCCAAACCAGAGAGGCTGTACTGCAACATAGATTGGTTCTTGATTATTTGCTAGCAGAAGAGGGAGGTGTTTGTGGGAAACTCAACCTCTCTAGTTGTTGCATAAAAATAGATGATAATGGACTGGATGTAAAAGATGTCCCAATTCAGACATGGACCAGTCCATTCAATCCTTCTTGGTTTGATTGGTTCAAGGGTTCCTGGTGGAAACAAATTATTGGAGTCTTCCTGCTAGCATTATGTGTTCTATTCTTGTTACCTCTATGTATGCCCTGTATTATACAATTGGTTACCAAAACTGCCATTCAGGGTATGGGGGAGGTATATTTTAATGAAGGAGGGAGGGTAAAAATGTTGATTGTAAAAACAGATGATGGGAAAGATGATGAAGAATGTGAATTAATGTTAAAACAAATTGAGAATAGGAGTGAATAAGAAGTGTGGGAGCAAAAATCCGAAAAGGGGGGGTGGAAGAAGTTTTATGAGATAATATTATTGAATCATTATCCCATAGACTAAGGCTGGGATTCAAAGTTATATTGTATCTTTGTGGGATAGGGTCCTTAGATGTTTCAAAGTGATATAAGAGCAATTAGATATTGATACAAATAGTGTAATTAATCCCTGGAACTAAATCAGAGACATTTTCAGTTTAGGGAAAGGAATTTCAAAGTAAGTCTCTTTAGGAGAGAAGTTGTAGAATAGTTATGTATTGATGGAAAAAGTTAAATGTGGATTTGAATTCATTCCATCATCTAAAACATAAAGAGAAAAATTATATGGTTCAATTCTTTCAGATCAGGTATAATTAGAGAAGAATAGAGAAATAGAGGAGAAACTGATGCAAATGTGTTAGAGAAGTAACTTATGATCTTAATGGGAAGATTTTATGAACAAGGGAGGAAATGCATGCAAGCTATTTAGAGCTAGCTTTAAGGATGTTCCTGAAACAATGTGACTTTATAGTCACCAATTATTGGAACTTGTCATTCAAAGACTTAACGGGACTGTTAACTGACTTTTTCTGAGTCTAACTCCAGGTGTGAGTATCAAGGAAGGCTGACCCAAGATGGCAGCAGCCCTGTGGGAGGGCAGGCATGAGCTGCAGGTATGATTTCTTGGCAAAGTTGAGGGGGCAACTGTTCAGCATGTGCTGAGGTGGGACTGTCTTGACCTGATGCCTCAACTGAAACCTGGCAGACTAGGCCTGGTTCAATGCAGCTTGCAGTTTGACACAGCCTCTGCCTGGAGTTGACAGGAAGCTGGGGAAAATATGGTCCCCTTACTCTAAGTCCCTACTCTCTTGGTGGCAAATTTCTATAATCAGAAGGTTTTGTAAATCTATTAAAATAATTGATTATGGAACATCTTAGATTACTCTAGGACTGGGAGTGGTGTTGAGTTAGGTTTTTTCTTGGAAATGGTATGGAGACAATTAAGTCAAGGGCTTGTGAGAATATTTTGTTATTTGGTTAATATCATGCTTGTCTAAAGCTTTGTTACAGTTAGTAATGTTAAAAGAAGAATGGCTTGTGGTTTATTTCATAAATGCCATCAAAGAAACATGGCATGACTAAAAGTTTATAATGTTCCTTAGTGAAATATCATCCTCCTGGTGAGGAAATGTTAAGTAAAGTATGTAGGGAGTTAATGTAAAGTATGAGGAACCAGGTTCTGATGTAAAATTTCTTAAACATGGCAAGTGGCCAAAGTTCCAATTTGGAATTTGTAAAAATGATCAGGGTATAAGGATTAGAAAATTGTGCCAAGGTAACTTTTGTAGGAGAATGGAAAGAAAGCTGGTTCCTACAGGAAGGCAAGAAGAAGATGCTGGAGATGGCTGGAACAAATACCAAGGACCAGAAGACTTCACTGATGTTCCCTGCCAGACAGCTTACGGGAAGAGACTTTTGAATCTTAAAGGGACAATTGCATTATCATTTTCTTTTGGGTCTCTGTATCTGTATTTACAAAGAGGACTGCCCCCTTTGATTTGTCAAATCCTTCCCATATTTAAGGGGATGATGATTAAGGAGAAAAATTCAGATTAGAAAGAGAGTGAGGGAATATTAAAAAATGTGGAAACAAAAATTTGAATAAAAGAAGAGGGGGAAATTGTAAGAAATGGGAGGAGGAGTTTTGTTTCCACAGAACTAAAGGTGTGCTTCCCTGCCCTCCCCCACCCCAGCTTTAGCAGAGACCAGGCCTCAAGGTCGGTCAGGTGAGAGGTCAGAGGCTTGTACTCATGTGCATACTTTTTGAGAAGGCAGTCTGGGGAATTAGAGAGGCCAAACCCACTTGAACCTGTTCAAGCTTATCTAGGGTCTGGTCTTGGTCAAGAATCCAGGCCTACTGATTTGCATCATTTGCCTATGTTAAAGAGGGAAAGTAGGGGAAGTAAAAGAATATAGTTTAATCCTAAACTAAAACAAGGAAAATCTAATTAACTTCACTTTTGCTTCTGTATCCTTATTATCCTATTTATATAAACTGTATAACCTAGGAAAACTATGTAAAAAAACAAAGATTGTAAACTAACCATGACTCTAGCAGGAGTGGAGGGAATGGTTACCCCTGCTCCTGCAGCTGTATCAGTGTGAGTGTTCCTGCGAGCACTACACCCGCTCTTCTGGGGGGAGTGTAATAAAATGCCTTCCTCTGCCAAAAACAAAAACAAAAACAAAAAATAGACTAACCCAAATGGCAAAAGAGCTCCAAAAAGCCAAGGAGGAGGAGAATGCCTTAAGAGGCAGAATTAGCTAAATGGAAAAGGAGGTCCAAAAGACCACTGAAGAAAATACTACCTTAAAAATTAGAAGGGAGCAAGTGGAAGCTAGTGACTTTATGAGAAATCAAGAAATTATAAAGCAGAACCAAAGGAATGAAAAAATGGAAGACAATGTGAAATATCTCATTGGAAAAACCACTAACCTGGAGAGTAGATCCAGGAGAGATAATTTAAAAATTATTGGACTACTTGAAAGTCGTGATCAAAAAAAGAGCCTAGATATCATCTTTTAGGAAATTATCAAGGAGAACTGCCCTGATGTTCTAGAACCAGAGGGTAAAATAGAAATGGAAAGAATCCACTGATCACCTATTGAAAAAGATCCCAAAAAGAATATTGTAGCCAAATTCCAGAGTTCCCAGGTCAAGGAGAAAATATTGCAAGCAGCCAGAAAGAAACAATTCAAGTATTGTGGAAACACAATCAGGATAATACAAGATCTAGCAACTTCTACATTAAAGGATCAAATGGATTGGAATATGATATTCCCAGAGGTCAAAGGAGCTAGGATTAAACCCAAGAATTAACTACCCAGCAAAACTGAGTATAATACTCCAAGGCAAAATGTGGATTTTCAATAAAATAAAATAGAAGACTTTCAAGCTTTCTCAAAGACCATAGCTGAACAGAAAATTTGACTTTCAAATACAAGAATCAAGAGAAGCATGAAAAGGCAAACAGGAAAGAGAAATCATAAGGGACTTAGTAAAGATGAAGTGTTTTGTTTACATTCCTGCATGGAAAGATGATTTTTGTAACTCATGAAACATTTCTCAGTAATAGGGTAGTTGAAAGGAATATACATACATACAGGCAGACATATACAATATACATGCATATATACATATATATATATACACAAAGGGCACAGGGTGAGTTAAATATGAAGGGATGATATCTAAAAATAAATAAATACAATTAAGAGGTGAGAGAGAAATATATTGGGAGAAGTAGAAAGGTAGAGATAGAATGGGGTAAACTATCTCATGTAAAAGTGGCAAGAAAAAGCAGTTCTATTGGAAGGGAAGAGGTGAAAGGGAATGAGTGAATCTTGCTTGGGTAGGATTTGACTTAAGGAAGGAATAACATACACTCTCAGTTGGGTATCCTACCCTACAGAAAAGTGAGGGGGAAGGGGATAAGAGAAGGGGGATGATAGAAGGGAGGGCAGATCAGGGTAGGAGGTAATCAAAAACAAACCCTTTGGAAAAGGGACAGGGTCAAGGGAGAAAACTGAATAAAGGTGGACAGTATAGGTTGGAAGGAAATATAGTTAGTCTTTCACTACATGACTGTTATGAAAGTGTTTTACATAATGATATGTGTGTGGGCTATGTTGAATTGCTTGCATTCTGAAGGAGGGAGAGAATTTGTAACTCAAAGTTCTAAAGACAAATCCTCAAAAAAAGTTCTTTTTACATGCAAGTGGGAAATAAGATATACAAGCAATGGGATATAGAAATCTATCTTGCCCTACAAGAAAATAAGGGGAAATGGGATGGCATAGAGTGGGGTGACAGAAGGGAGGGCAGACTGGAGAAAGGGGCAATCAGAATATATGCCATTTTGGGGTGGGGGGAGGTTAGAAATGGTGAGAAAATTTGTAACTCAAATTCTTGTGGAAATCATTGTTGAAAACTAAAAAATATTAAATGAGAATGATTTTTTTTTAAAAAATAATTTATCTCCCTCACCAAAAAAAAACCTGAAAGAAATGTCAGGAATCAATGTTTAGATTCTGGGTGGGTAAAATAGAAGAGAGATAGGGGAACTAAAGAAGATTTATTCGTGCAATTTTAAAAGTTTTACAAGAAAAGTACCAGTGCAGCTAAAATTATAAGGGAAGTAGGTAACTAGAACAAAAAAACATTTTCAGCAAGTTTCTTCATTAAGGTCTCATTTCCAATATATATAGAGATTTGATTCAATTTTATAAGAATAAGAGACATTCAATAATTTATAAATGAATAAAGCATATGAATAGGCAGCTTTAAGAGGAAGAAATCCAAGCAATTAATTGCCAACAAAAAAAGAAGTTCAGGAGCAGCTAGGAGTCACAGTGAGTACTTCATTGGCCCTAGAGTCAGGTGGACCTGAGTTCAAATCCAGCCTCAGACACTTCACACATGTATTAGCTGTGTGACCTTGGGCAAGTCACTTAAGTCCAAATGCCCTGCCTCAAAAAAAGTTCTAGATCAATATATTTGGTTTGTATATAGATCATCTTTCCTTTTAGCATTATTGATTTTTACTTCTGTTCTGATTAATTATTCTCTACTTACATATATTTGCATTCACAATCACTTAATCACTTTTTTAATTCCTTAAATGAGATTTGTCACAATGGATTGATTTTATTTTTCTATATTGCAAACTGTTTATTCTGTAAAGGACTTAAATTCTGTTTTCATAAATCTCATTCTTTTAAATCATTGCAGGATATCCTGCTATGGTATGATGCTATCTTTGGAGTTCACAAAGTCCTCTACCCAATCAGTTATTGATTCATTTTCCATTGTTTTCTCATATTTATTGATGGTTGGACTTGTTTAGCTGGCCTGGAAGCAATACTCTGTTCTGTAACTAATATTTTCTTTGGTTGATATATTAATGCTCAAGGTCTTTAGTTGAGTTTTCTTTCTTCTGAGATCTTTGCTAATTTGAAGTTTTCCACATGCACCTTGTATTTCTCTATTGCTCACTTTCTCACTTCTTCCCGGAATGCTGGAGCTAGATGGTACAGTGGATTGTGCACTGAGTTCAAATACCACCTCAGACATTTTCTAGCTCTGTGACTTTGGGCAAATTCTTCATCTGTAAAATGAGGAACCTCCTGGTAAGATGAATAGAATCCCCTCTCAAGATTTTTCTGAGGTCCAAACGAGCTCACATCTAATAAGTTATTTACAAACTCCAAAAAAGCTATATAAAAGTTAGATATCATCATTACCATCACCATCAAAGTTGATCCTACCCCTCTCCCAGGCTAGGAATTTCACATTTCACTGGCATCAATCTCTGTCTCAAGTGACTTCTCAGGGATAGACTGGGCCCTGATCCATGCTGAACCTTTTGTTTCAGATGTACTCTGAAAACTTTCTCCACATTCCTTGGTTCCTCAATTCTCTCCCTATGTATTGTCACAGCACAGAGCATTCCAGTCCCTGCCAGGTTAAGCTGCTGCCCTTTGGATTTTCAAAGACACTGAAAGGAGGATAGAGGTTAGGTAGGTAAAGTTGAATTCTTTTATGATGGAGTGGGCCTGTTCTGAAGCTCTGCTCAGTATAGTGTGTGGTGGGGGAGGAGGTCCTGGAAGAGAGTTAGAGATTAGCATTCTTTGCCGTTAGTCCATTGTCTTTTTACCATGTTGTGGTTTTTGATGTCCTAGATCATGGGGATGGTTGAATTGTTTTATCTCATATGCCTATTACTTATTCTGGAGAGATTTGAGGGTTGTAAGGATCAGAAAAAAAAATCTAGTCCTCTTTCAGTTGGTCATATGATCCATTATGAACAAGGCGAATGACAAATGTTCAAGGATCTATGATAAAATAATTAGTAATGTCTTATTGGTGGAGCTGAGTTGATCCGATAATTCTGGAAAACAATTTGAATCTATCCCCCATAAATTTAGAAATTTAAATTTATAAATTTAGAAGACTTGTATTACCTCCTAAATGTATATACTGCTCTCTCTTTAACCTAGATCTGATGTGAGTAGGGTTCCTCTCAAATCTCTCCCTTACCCTCTCTGCCCTCCTTATCCCTGTAGCCTTTTATTCTTTCTGAAATGAAAAGTCCTTCATACCCTTCTAGATATATATGTATTGTTCCTTCTGTAACCTATTGCCAATGAGAGTAGAGTTCTAGGAAACAGCCCTCCTCCCCTATCTAATTCCTCTGTGTCAGTTCATCCTCTTGCACTTCATTTTTATAAGATAATTACTCTTTCTACCTTTTCTAAAATGGTTTTACTTTTTAGAATCCTGTCATACTCAGGGCTACTCCTATCTTTCTTTTGAACTGCCCAATTACTAACAACATTCTTAGACATATGTTTTACATTTCCTCATATAAAAAGTAAACAGTCTATCCTTACTAAGTCCCTTGTAATGTCCACTATATCTCTCTTGTGCCTTAAAGAATAGACTAACTCAAATGGCAAAAGAGCTCCAAAAAGCCAATGAGGAGAAAAATGCCTTGAAAGGCAGAAGTAGCCAAATGGAAAAGGAGGTCCAATAGACCACTGAATAAAATATGACCTTAAAAATTAGATTGGAGCAAGTAGAGGTTAGTGACTTTATGAGAAAGCAAGATATTATAAAACAGAATGAAAGGAATGAAAAAGTGGAATATAATAAAATAGAACAAAAGGAGTGAAAAAAATGGAAGACAATGTCAAATATCTCATTGGAATTACCACTGACCTGGAAAATAGACCCAGGAGAGATAATTTAAAAATTATTGGACTACCTGAAAGCCACGATTAAAAAAAAGAGCCTAGATATCATCTTTCGAGAAATTACCAAGGAGAACTGCCCTGATATTCTAGAGCCAGAGGGTAAAATAGAAATTGAAACAATCCACCGATCGCCTCCTGAAAAAGACCCCCAAAAGAAAACTCCTAGGAATATTGTCGCCAAATTCCAGAGCTCCCAGATCAAGGAGAAAATACTGCAAGCAGCCAGAAAGAAACAATTTGAATATCATGGAAACATAATCAGGATAACACAATATCTGGCAGTTTCTACATTAAGGGATCGAAGGGCTTGAATATGATAATCTAAAGGTCAATGGAGCTAGGATTAAAACCAAGAATCACCTACCCAGCAAAACTGAGTATCATGCTCCAAGGCAAAATATGGATTTTCAATAAAACAGTGGACTTTCAAGCTTTCTAAGTGAAAGGACCGGAGCTGAATAGAAAATTTTTCTTTCAAACACAAGAATCAATAGAAGCGTGAAAAGAGATGGCTACTATTAAACACAAATGGGTAAATAACATATGGATTTTAAATATATACTTTACTAAGTTAGCTGCATTGATGATTTATCCCTTTATCTATGAGAACCAGGAAAAAGCAGTATCAAGAGAAACCAGGTTGTATTTATTAAATGCCTATTATGTTCCAAAAATTGCTAGATACTGGGGACACAGAGACAAACATGAGCCATTCTCACCCTCAAGAGCTTATATTCTACCATGGAAACAATATGAACACAAGTAAGTGAAATGAGTGTAGTGGAATCCTAAGCTCCCTTCCAGTTCTAAATCCTACCTGCATCCAATTTTCATACCTATAATAAAGTAGTTTTAAAAAATGGGAGGGAGATCTCCTCAAATTACTGGTTACTAGTAGTCATTTCTGTCAATAACAAGGAATGAAAAGACAAAAACCACTGTATCTATGGAAGTGGGAAGACTTCTAGTCATGGAGTGAAAGTAAATGACTTCCCCCACCCCATTCTAATGACTAATATCTGTGATGGTGCCGTCTTTGTTATTAAAAGAGGTTAAACTTGTCTTCTATCCTATAAGCTGAATAATGGATGGTAGAACCCATTCCTGTAGTGGGGAAGAGGTAGGCTTTCGGCTGTGGAGTGATAGGGCATATCCAGAAAGCAGCAGAGTCAACAGGAGCAACAAGATGACATTATGAGAAGACACTGAGGGTCTTGTAGCACTTGAGGAATGAGTTACCCCTTCATTCATGTGTCTTAAAAACTTGTTCTCCCCCCTTGTTTTTCTGGCATGTTTCCTCATCACATACATTCCTTATGTGTGTGCCCTTTGTACATTTGCCTGAGCTACCTGTGTCTCTCCATGCATATTTCTCAAGCATATCAATTATTACTACTGTTTGTGTGTTTATTAGGGAGTGGAGGGAGCACATACTTCAGATTTATAGAGAGAACATTCTATTACATTTTTCCTCAACTATGCTATTTCATTAAATATATTTGCTTTAAACTATTTTTTCTTCTGTCTGGCTAGTAATAATAGAAAGATTCATGTGGCCTTGTGAAATAAGATTTCATGTATTTGTGGACTCACAAATTATCTTAAATATGGGGTAGTTCTTTTGGGAGAGCATATACAAGAGGAGTTGCTATTTACCACACATAGATTTTATTTACTTACTTGTGTACATATGGTATCCAGTTTCTCCCCCATACAGCTCCCACATTCAGTAGAAGTTAACTCTTTGAATGTAGCTAATATACTATTGGATTTTTCTCTTTCTTGTTGTTATTCTTGTTCGTCCTTCATTTTTTAAAATCAGTGACATCATGAATAAGTGATGTTTTGACTTGCCCATGAATTGGATTTAAGTGAGGTAAAATGGTATAAATCATCAGCCTTACTCTCTCTTCCAAAGTCGTCAAGGTCTAACGGCAAGACAAAAGTCAAGACTGGTGACAATCCAGGATGACCTTGGCATCTTCTACGTCATACCAAGCTCTAAGTGTTCCACAATCCTTACTTCATTCACCTTCATGGCTGTTTGAACAAATTGCTCTTGTCCTCCTATCCTGCCAAGAGAAGTCTTCACATGTTGGGGTAGGTATCCCCTTAACTCATTAATAGGTTTAAAACCTGTCAGCTACTCTCCCCATAGTTTGTAAGCTGTTGACTCAAGATTTCAGAGGCATTGCTGCATACCAGCTAAATCAGTGATCTTGGAGTTAGAAAGGCTTGAAGTGCTATTTCTGATGTATACTGGCTCTGCTTTTGCTCCAGAAACAATTTTTATTCTCTGTCCCTTGAAGTCCATGATATACAAACTGATTATCCACTTTAACATTACTCTGAGAACTATCCAGTTGTGGTCTTCCCTTGCTCCTCAGATAATACAGGAGTGGGGGCAGTAAGAGTAGTAATAGTGATTTGGTATGCTTATCCTAATTTCTATCATCTAGAACACTACAAATTTAACTCAATGATGGTTTTATTTTTTGTGATGAGATTGCTTGTAGTTGCTTGCTTCCTTGGTGAATGGAAACCAGACCAGGTAGAAAGGGTGTACTGGTAGAAATGACCCAAGATAAGAGCTTCCACAATTCCAATTTAAAATACATACATATGTACTTACGTACATACATACATACATAATATATGTTCTTGAAGAAATATGGTTTTGATTTACTTAGTTAATAAACTACCATGAATGTCTCAAATGCCTATTACCAGATAGGCCCTATGCTGAGTATCAGTGGGAAAATGTCATAATTGTAATAGAACTTTATCGACTATGAACTTGGAGAAGCTATTTGATCTTGATGAGCCTCAGTTTTCTCATGTGAAGATAATAATATCTATACTATTTAAACTCCACTTTTTTAGAGGGAGTTGTAAAGTGTTATATAAATTATATAGCCATATATGTTGTACAACATTTTACTCTATATGTGTATGTGTATGTATTTTAAACATTGGTGGACATGAAAAGAAATTCATTTACTCTAGAGGATAACTGATTTTTGTCAAGACTACTGTCTTTCCTTTTCTCCAACATATTCAAAACCTGTGAATTTCACATTCACATTCTTAGCAGTACATTGCATGACAATGGCAACTAAAAAAAAGCTTTCATTTCTTTTTTTTCGCTGAGCTGTAGAGTAAACAAAACATTTAGAGTACTGATGGTGGGCTAAGAGTGACATGAAAAATGAACAAAGCATAAGGAGCCTCCACTTTTGATGAATTCCTTGTCATTGACTCTAGAAGGAAAGCTGACAGGTGAAATTGCTTACTTTACAGAGCACTGATCAAGCTCCAGTGAGGCATATGACATGTAAAACAGCCACATTCAAAAGAAAATTCAAAATACAGTGGCATGGCATCTTTAGTAACTTTTGTATATGGCAGCAACTAACCAGGATTTGAGCTAACTTTGTACTACATAGTTTTTGGGTGGGAATATGTCACATCTGGATTTTGAGGGTGATCATCTCAAATTTACAAGTTATTTGGACGTAATTTAAGAAATGAAGATTTTCACTAGCTTTGAAGAATTCTGGATTTTCAGAGTTATGAAGGTCCCAGTTTTACAAATCCTTCATACTTTCTTTTTTCTACTTTGCAAAAATCTCAGTTGTGCCAGCTGTTCAGATGAAGATATTATGTGGATGGCTTTTGGTAAACCCCAAGCTCAGTCCCATCTTAATTATTTCAGATATTGTTCTCTTCCACAAGTCATAACCTTATATATGTAGAACATTTGCCTCTCTCCTTTCTACCATTAATAGAAACATATACTTCTCTGAATATTCTGCAATAGTTTCTCTCTTTTCCTCCATAGAGTCTTTCATCCTGCCTCTGGCACAGAGTTGATCAGTGACACTGGGTAAATCATTTAACTCCTCTGTGAATTAGGCAACCCTCTAAGATTATAAGATACAGAGAGAGTAGAAAAACTCAGTATTCCAGTGAAATCACAAGTCTAGTGAGAGATTATATTAAGGGATGATTTAGTTCTAAGCAAGTCAAACTCTAACCAAGAAGAATGTATCCTAAAAACCTTGCTAAAAGATAGGACTCATGATGAGAAATATTACGTACCTCCAGATAGAGATATTATGGATCCAGTGTATGTATACTCATAGACATCCAGTCTTACAATTTGATATGGCCAATATGGGCATTTGTTTTGTTTGATTATATGTGTGTTGCAGTTCCTTTCTTGAATGGGACAAGAGGGAGAGAAGGCAGATTTTTATTGATTAAAATTTCCAAAGTCCAAATGCTCACACCAAAAATTTAACAAGCTCCTTTCACAAACCATTCTGAGCTTGCTCCAGCATGATGAGTCCAAGAGACACACACATGTGCATATACACATATATATGTGGGTACATATATACATAAATGTGTATATACACACAATAAGATTATATTCTTCCTTTGGAAATTTAATATACATACACATATTTGTATATGTATGCATATGCGTATGTGTGTATGTGTATATATATACATATATATAATATACATATATATATATGTGTGTGTGTGTGTGTGTGTATAAGTTCCAGAGGAAGACTAATATAATCTTATTGTAACCCACTGCTCACGAACCTCTAATTCCAATGCTCTTAATTTGGCTTTTGTTGAAGGTGGCAGAGAGAAGCCAGGAAGTCGCCTGAGCTCTCTGCAGTTTTCCTCAGAAACAATGTTAAATCAAGCCTAAATGGATTCTAGAGTGACAAAACCCACAAAAAGACAGAAGGAAACACACAGAGGAAAGGTCAAAGGCTGGAGCAGAATATCTTATGCTTCAGCTGAAGTAAAAAAAAAAGCAGGGTTAGCAATCCTGACCTCAGACAAAGCAAAAGCAAAAATACATCTAATTAAAACAGATAAGGAAAGAAACTGCATCTTACTAAAAGGTACCATCGATAATAAAGTGATATCAATAGTAAATCTATATGCACCAAGAGGTATAGCTTCCAAATAATTAAAGAAGTTAAGTGAGTTATAGGAAGAAATGGACAGCAAAACTATATTAGTGGGGTACCTCAAATTCCCCCTCTCAGAACTAGATAAATCTGACCATGAAATAAACAAGAAAAAAATTAAGGAGGTGACTAGAATTTTAGAAAAGTTAAATATGATAGACTTCTGGAGAAAATTGACTAGAGATAGAAAGGAATGTATGTTTTCTCAGCAGTATATGGCATAGATACAAAAAACTGACCATGTACTGGGGCATAAAAACCTCACAATCCAATGCATAAAGGCAGAAATATTTCAGATAATGATGTAACAAAAATTATGTGTAATAAGGGGTGGAGTAGAATAGGCTAAAAGTGAATTGGAAACTAAATTGTCTAATGCTAAAGAATGAGTGGGTCAAACAACAAATCATAGAAACAATAATTTCATCAAAGAGAATAACAATAATGAGACAACATACCAAAATTTGTGGGATTCGGCCAAATCTGTTCTTAGAAAAAAAATTAAATCACTAAATGCTTACACAAAAAAATAGAAAAAGATAAGACAAATGAATTGGGCAGACAACAAAAGAATCTAGAAAAAGAACAAATTAAAAATCATCAAAACTCTTTGTTCCTTGCTAAGAAATAGAGGGGTGGATCAGTGGAATAGATTAGGTACACAAGACACAGTAACAAATTACTGTAGTAAAATACCTTTTGACAAACCCCAAAACTCTGGCTTGTGGCATAAGAACTTGCTATTTAACGAAAACTGCTGGAGAATCTGGAAAATAGTGTGATAGAAACTAGGCATAGACCACCATCTCATACCCTCTAGCAAGATAAGCTCAAAATGAGTACATGAATTAGAAATAAGGGATTATACCATAAGCAAACCAGGAGAGGAAAGAATACTTTTGATGTCAGATCTATGGAAAAGGGAAGAATTTGTGATCAAAGAAGAGACAGAGAACATTTTGATATGCAGTTTTTTGCAATAACAAAACCAATGCAACCAAGATTTGAAGGAAAATAAAGCTGGGAAACAATTTTTACAGTCACTGTTTCTGATAAAGGCCTCATTTTTTTTTAAAAATAAAGAGAACAGAATCAAATCCATAAAAATTCCACAATTGACAAATGGTCAAAGGTTATGAACAGGTAGTTTTCAGATGAATAAATTAAAGCTATCTATAATCATAAAACAATTTTCTAAATCACTATTGAGTAGAGACACACAAATTAAAACAACTCTGAGGTACCATATCATACTTATCAGATTAGGTAATATGACAAAACAGGAAAATAATAAATATGGGGGAAGAGGTGGGAAAATTGGAACACCAAGGCATTGTTAGAGGTAGAGTCGTGAACTGGTCCAACCATTCTGGAGAGCAATTTGGAACTATGCCCAAAGGGCTATAAAACTGTGCATACCCTTTGATCCATCAATGCCACCACAAGGTCTGTATCCCAAAGAGATCATAAAAAAGGGAAAAGGACCCAAATGTACAAAAATATTTATATCAGAAATTGGGGGATGCCATCAATTGGGGAATGACTGAACAAGGTTTAGTATATGAATACAATGGAATACTATTGTGCAATAAGAAATGCTGAGCAGGTAGATTCCAGAAAAAACTGGAAAGACTTACATGAACTGATGCTGAGTAAAATGAGCAGAACTGGGAGAACACTGTCCACAGCACATCAGTAACATTGTGTGATGATTAACTATGATAGACTTAGCTCTTCTCAGCAATACGGTGATCCAAGACAATTCCAAAAGACTTGTGATAAAAATGCTATCCACATCCAGAGAAAGAATAATGGAGTCTGAATGTAGATCAAAGCATATTATTTTCACCTTTTTTGTTTTTTTCTTTCTTGTGGTTTTTCCATTTTATTCTGATTCTTCTTTCACAACATGATAAATATGGAAATATGTTTAACATGACTGCCCATGTATAACCTATGTTAGATTGCTTGCCATTTTGGGGAGGGGAGGGAAGAAGGGAGAACTATTTGGAACTTGAAATTTTACAAAAATGAATGATGAACACTATCTTTACATCTAATTGGAAAAAAAAATAATATTGAGGAAAAAAATATTGGTTCAAGGAGTTCATGCTCAGATTTCAATGAACTGATGAATTTGGATGGGGCAAAAATAAATCTTTATTATAATATTACAGACTAAAGTCGTTAGTTTCCTTTGTATTTCTACATATAGAAACACATTCTTAGAAGAGGTCCATAGGCTTTACCTAATTAATAAAGTGTTCAGGACAAAATAGTTTAAGAACTACTGCACTAATTGGACTCTTTTTTGATAGGTGTTCGAACAGAGAAGAAAATAGGACCAATAAAACAGATTGCTCAGTGAAAGATGTGTTTTTAGGAGTTTGAATTGTTAGTTGTTAGTGACCTTGATATCTTTTACAAAGTAGTTTTACTTTTAAATATTTCATTTTGCAAATGGATTATAAAGTATAACATTTAAAAGTAGTCTCTTTTAATTTCTTAAAACCTTTTGATGTTAATGTTATTTTGTGCACATTTTAACATGCTGATTGCTTAAATAACAAATATAATAAAATCTTATAGTTTTCAATTAACTAGGATGAAGGCAGTGAAAACTCTGAAATGTTACCTTTAGATTGTTTCAATATTTGGTAATTAAGTATTGTCAAGAAGTGCCACTGCTATGATTCTTTTAATAGACTTTCAGATATATTGTTTATTAGAACATTAATTGTGTGAATGAAGTTAAAATACTTGAAAGTAGATTTTTCTCTTTAAAATGAGTTACCTGTTTCCCTGAATTTGCATACCAAACTTGTTTCCATATAGCTAATGCAAATATAAACTACAAGTTGGTTCATTCTTGCTTCCTTCATTTTTTCCTTATTCAATGTCTTTTTTACTCTGTCATTATCTCTTGCTCTCCTCCCTCCCTCCTCCCCTCTCTCCCTCTCCCCCTTCCCTCTTTCCTTCCTTCCTTTCTTCCTTCCTTCCTTCCTTCCCTCCTTCCATCATAACCCAAAGCACTAAGCAGCCCTGAATGACAAAAGACATTCATTGAGTCAATCAATTAAATTTATTAAGCTCTTATGACATGCTAGTTACTGTCTTTATTACTTGGAATACCTAAAGGAGTTATTATTCTAAAAGGGGATACAAAACACAAAGACCTATATTCACACAAGATAAATATGTATAATGTAATCTCAGAGGGAAGGCCCTAGCACTGGGCATGGAAGTAGGGGTGGAAGAAAGGCTTCCTGCAGAGAGGGTAAATCTTGAAGGAGCCAGGGAAACCTGAAAATAGAGAAGAGGAAAGAGAATATTCCAGGCACAGAGGACAGCCAGGGAAAACCCAAGAGTAATCCATGGGAGGAACAGCAAGAAAGCCAGGGACACTTAATCCTAGAGCAGGGGTTGGGGAGTAAAGTATAAAGAGACTGAAAAGATAAGAAAAGACTAGGTTATTGAGGGTTTTGAATGCTAAACAGATAAGTGTGCTCCAGCCTGTTCATACATCTCAGAAAGACTGTTTATAACTCTTAGGTTTAAATAAACAAGGAATTTCTCAGTAATCTTCCATTCACTGGAAAACTCTATTCACTACAATGTCCTAAAAACTCCAGTGAAAATTTATCAAACATTGTTTTCATTTTACGGAAAAGAATAATCAAAAGATTTATTTTGTTCTTTATGATGCAAAGTTGTAGCTTAGGAAGAAGATAAAATGTAGCTTAGGAAGAGTTTTGTTTCCCTCATTCTCCTTAAAGAAAATTCATCTGAGAAAGTAAACCATAAGAAGAACAAAACTATTACTGCACTGGGAAATATTAGAAAAGGCAAATAAATCAAAATACCAGAACAATTCCTAAGGGAAAAGAAATGTCAGTGACACAGTGATACCCTGTATGTGAAGTATATTGGAGATGCAAGTTACCTCAAGGCCTTCAATTGATAGATTTTTTTTTCAAATGGATGATGACTCATATTTCAAAGTCTTTGTTTCTTTATATGGTTGTCCTTTTCATCTTTATTATGTTTTTATTTTAACTTATTGTGATTATCTTGAGAGATATTGCACTCAATTCTCCCATTTGAGGTTTACAAAGCAGGCATAGGTAAACCCAAATAAGTAGTTAGGAAGGTGCTTACCTAAAGTGGGAGAAGATTATCTTGTTCAACACTTTGTATGCAATACTTGGCAGTAGCATACCTAAATTCAAGAGAACTCTCATTGAGCTGGTAGAGTTACTGGCCATAGTTTGGTTAGCATTGATTTAATTTGAAACCATGGTTTGGCAAACTATAGCCTGTAGGCCAAATCTGGCCTGTTCTCTCCTTTTGTATGACCCATGAGGTAAGAATGTTTTATTCTTTACATTTTTAGCAAGATCTTTATGTATGCAAAATGCATTCTTCGCTTATGGGCCACAAAGCTCACAGATGGCAGGCCATATTTGGCCATCTGGTAATAGTTTGCCAACCCCTACTCTTAACCATTTATTCCATTCAAAACAATTTAGTTGGGGAACAATGGAGAAAATGAAGTTCTTATTTCTATTTGATTTGAGAAATATATGTCTAAGTAGATCATATGTTTAGAGCTAGGAGGGACATCAGAAGCTATCTAGTTTAAAGGTCTCATTTTGCAAATGAGGAAACTGTATCTAGAGAAATAAAACGACTTGTCCAAAGACACACAAGTAGTAAATGGCACAGCCTGATTTAAATCTAGATCCTCAGGTTCAGTTCAACACTCTATATTCAATATTATTTTCATTATAACATACTACCTCTCTTAAGATTTACAAAATTCCAGCACTGAAAATGATCAAAGCTAGTTGGAGAACATATCCCTGGTTCTAAAACCTTGCTAGACCTCTCTGAATGCCCCTTATATCTTAATAACAATGGGTTGGAAAAGAAGGTTTGTCTAATAGATAGAATGTTGGATGTGACATGAGGAAGATTTGTATTCAAATTCCATCTCTCACAGTTAAGTGACTATAACCCTATGCAAGTCACTTAATTTTACCTCAAGTGCCTCAAATGAAATTTCCTAAGATTTATCTATTAAATTATGGATGGATTATAACTTGCATTAGAAGAGGAAATTTCCTATGCTGAAGAAATCAAAGATTCATCTGTATCCCATTATGTTATAATTCCAGGGAACATATGTGGGTACTATCAACTTCATAAGAAAAACTGGGTCCACAGAGTTCTAATGATGTCATCGTCACAAAGCTAGAAATGGTCAGAACTGGGATTAATATCCAAGCCTCCTGACAAGTACAGCACATGTCTAAAACAGTTTTCACTTGACCAAACTACTATTCAAACACCTGCTGCTTCTGATCTTCTAGATCTTTAGAAGGGTCTGGTGAAATGTAGCAACCTGGACATGTTGGTCTCATCAATCTCTGCCCGTTCTCAGAGTAATAGAACTTGTGTAAATTGGAAGAAACCAAAGTGTTTCCTAAGGAAGATCCTAAAAGCTGGGATCTATTATAGCCTATATGCACATTCATTCCATAGGGCAGAAATCACAGTCTATGTTTTAGTCCTTATTATTGAGAGTCCTTATTATATTGAGTGACTGATCAATTTGTTAGGTGTTACTTTCTCTAGAGTGGAAACAAAGAAAGTTTTAGAAATGCATCTTTAGGCATGTGTTCTGCTAGGAGAATCTTTGACTGGATTCCATCATCACACACATCAATTATTGTCAGTTTGGCTCTGGATTGTGTGTGGAATTTTCCCATTTCTTTCACACAAAGATTGAATATACACTATCTAATTCTTTCCTTCCTAGAAGAAACTATCTTCTCTGGATATGAAAGAATACAAGACAGTCTGGCCTAGTACCAATGGCATGGAACACAAACTCTCTCCTTACAAAGACAGAAACATAGGAAGGGAATGATCAGACTTCTTTGGGTAAAGAAAATACTCCAAGTCTGAAGTTCCAAATTATATCATATTTGTCAATTAATCAAGCAATCTAGAAGGATTTATTAAGCACTGAGTATGTGCCTGAAACTGTGCTATGTGGTTGAGACACAAAGACAAGAATAAAACATGTGTTTCAAGAAGATTTGTCTATTCTATCATGGAAAAAAGTACAAGTAATTTTAGGTGGGGTCTTAACATATGCTAGGATCAAGAAAGGAGGTGATTCAAGCTGAACTTTGAAGGGAGGTAGGGATTCTAAGAGATAGAAGTGATGAATAAATATATTCCAGACCTAGAGAAAAGCTTGGAAATTCACAGAAAAAATAGGGTGTAATAGGTAAAGGATCTTCAGTGAAAATATAGCTAATATAAAGTTTTCTTTTCTGCTGTCTTTTATCTCTAGGTTGTTAATTAGTTTACTCTGGAAGGAAGAATCCAATGGAAATAGCACCAGCTGTGCACTCTGTGGGGAGTCACTAAAACTTTTGAGTTAGCCTCTTTTTCTTCTCAGTACTGACATCTTTAGTCAGTTAACAAGCATTTGTTAAGTGTGTACTATGTGCCAGGTATACAGGTATACAAAGTGTTGAGGATACAAAAAAAGACCTTCAAGGAGTTTACCTTTTGATGGGAGAGACAATCTGTAAAACACTCAACCTTCGCAAGAAGGACAACCTCTGTTGGGGACTAGAGCAAAGGAGCAAACAGTGGAATAAGGTGTCTGCTTGATGTGAGATGAGGAACAAAGGAGAAAGGGGAGCTGTTGGTGAATGGTTTCCATTCTTTTGATGAAATATGACACAATGTCCTCAGGTGAGAGGGTGAGAGTCATGGGGAAAGTAGAAGTTGTGGCAGGCTTGAAGAAAGATGAGAAAGTTTGGAAGAAATGTTATGGAGAATGGGACAGCAAATCTATTAGGGAAAAGGAGAATGTTCAGTCTACTACAGTGTGGGTCCAGTTGAAATTAGATAACATAAATTTTTAGTGGACCCAGGCTGCACATTTTTCTCCAGTTCTGTTAAGCAGTGCTTGAATAGGAGTAAAGGAAGTGGACAGCAGGAATAATTCAGAATTAAGGACTGGCAAGATATAATTAACAATAGAACAAGGGGGTAGAAGATAGTGTAGAGTTGTATTGGTTCATCAGGGTTTGAGACAGAGAAAAAGCAAGACAGTACATCCAATGTAAGGTCAATGATCTGGGAAAGAACTGTGAATATTAATTACTATCTGTCATTTTTTGAGTAGGCATGGCTCTGCAAGTTTCACAGATCTTTATGCTACTCCTGCTTCTAATGTCTGTTCCTTAGGAGTATTATAAATAACACATCTCATGCCCCCTGAGAATTTGCGGTCCCCAGGAGATCCTGCCCACTAAGTTGATACAGAGTTACTTTAAAAGCTCTAAGTCCCTAGTTAAGTCCATCCAAACTGAGAGACATATGGTTTACTCCTCATCCTTTATTAAGTCATTAAAATCTTAGCACAGGCAGTCATGCTTCCCTCATGACTTTGTCGACCAGCGATTTTATACTATCCAATAGACTGTTTGGCGTAAGTACTGTACAAATAATAATCCCCTTTTTACCTTTTATTTCTTATTTCCTTTAAGTACTGTGTACTTAATTACTGTGTACTTACAGTACTTAAATACTGTGTATAACTCAAGGGGGCAGCTAGGTGGTAAAGTAAACAGAGTGTCAGGCCAGGAGTCAGGAAGACTCATCTTTCTGAGTTCAAATATGACTAGTTGTGTGACCCTGGTCAAGTCACAACCCTGTTTGCCTCAATTCCTCATCTGTAAAATGAGCTGGAGAAGGAATTGATGAACTTCTGCAGTATCTTTGCCAAGAAAACCCCAAATGGGGTCATGAAAAGTTGGAATGAATAGCAATAGCAACAACAACTAACTTGAGGTATTATTTCCAGTAGCTTCAATAAGTATCCTGTCTTCCTCTGTAGACTCAGGGAGCAACGAGAGTCTAGAGGTATAGTATAATACAAAGAAACACTGGATTTGAAATCAGGAGACTTGGGTTCAGATCCTGACTCTACCAACTTCCTAGTGACCCTAGGCAAGTCATTTAACCTCTGGATTCAGTGGTTTCCTTTCTAAAATGAAGGGAGTGGAACTGATAATCTCTAATGGATTTCCCCTTCTAAATATATCATCTTATGATCCAATATACAGTGATTTAGTGTTACTAATGATGCATATATTGTATGCAGTAGTACTTTAGTCTGAAGTAGTAGATGCATTTCCCTAAGTTCTCAAATTATTACTAACCTTTCAAATCTATACATTCCCAGATGAATTCCCAATTGTGCTTATAGATAGAATGAGTTAATACATTTCTTGTGGAAAGTGAAATACCGGACTTAGGCTTTTATCCTGGCTTGGGTAAATCAAGTGCCTAATTCTAATGTTGAGGATTTTCCTTGGGATGACTATTTAAATTGAATAGGGATTTCCTTTGCCAGTGGCTTTCTAGAATCTATTCACAGAATTTATTTTGGAATTAAATAGATGGAACAGCAATATAATGAAAGATGACCTCCAAGGTCCCTTCCAATTCTATGATTCAATGCTTTTATAATTTCTTTACCACGCCATCCTGGTAGAAGGGGGGAGAAAAGTACTCAGTGGCCTGTGTTGCTAAAGGATAAATTGGTATTGGCCAAAATAGCCATAGATGTTGCTATGAATGAAAGGTCTTACTGAGTAATTAGGACAAGCATTAGTCTTTCAAAACTGTCAACTCAGCTTTTTAGAGTCATGCTATTATCTATCATAGAACTGAGAGAAAATTATCTTTTAAGAAATCATCTTCCAAATATTTCAGAGTTCCCTTGATCCCATTTTGTTTTTATTTCACAGTCAAATATTCTTACTGGTCTTTATTTACCAAGCTCTTTGACCTTTCTATATTCTTTCCATTTATGCATGTTATTGCAGCCTGGATTGATTCTACATGACTAAAGGGAAGTGGCAAGCTTAGCATTTATCCATGAATTTGATCAGCGGTAAGCATAATGCTAGTTATCTCAGAATGAGAAATCTTTTTCCCCCAGAATAGTATACACCTTAAAAATCTGGATTATTTCCCTGACTTTCTATTTCACGGTCTTGAAGGTTGATTATTATTATTGTGTTTTCATTATAATTTAAGCTAAAATAATAAAGCATTTGTTAGGCATATATTACAAACTGAACACTGACAAAGGTACTGAGGGAAATATAAGTTTGAGATAAATTATTATTTTTGTCCTCATATTTGTCCAAGTACGAATAGGGTGGCTACCAGCAGAGGCATTATGTCTGAATTGATGAAATATTTGAGTTGAGTTTTTAAATGGCTAGATAAGAATTCATCTGGTAAAGAAGGGGAGGGAAGACATAACAGACTGTTATAAGAGACTGTATGAGGAAAGGATTAAAGGCAGAAATTCTATGCATGGTCATAGATAGTAAGTATTCTACTCTGTCCAGATATTTAGAGTTCAGTGCAAGGAATAGTATAAATTAAGCCAGGAAAGTTAAATAAAGTAGTACTAGCAGTAAAGTGAATTGAACATGACATAAAATAATTTAAACTCTTATTAATAATATTGAGGATAATAATACTAATACACATGTCTTTATACAGCGCACTATATGCAGCATATCATAGTGATGTATATTATTGTCCTTATTTTACAGATGAAATACCAGAGGCTGACAGAATTTAAGTGATTTGATCATTTTCATACTGCAGGTATCAAAAGGTACAAGTGAGCTCGTTGCTCTCTTGACTCCCCTTTTGCTATACCACTAAGTCAAAAAGGCACTAATTTATCATCATCGAATATTTTTAAACAGGAATAACATGACAAGCTATGTAAAAGGGAGACAAGTCTGGCAACTATATATGATGCCTTATACAGGAGAGAGACAAAGGTGAGATTATCTCTTAGGATTACTAAAACTGAATTAGAAGGGACCTCTAAAGTGATCTAAACAATAGATAGAGCACTCAGAAAGATCCGAATTGAAATCAGCCTCAGACATTTACTAGCTGTGTGACCCTGGCCAAGTCACTTAACCTCTATCTGCCTCAGTTCCCTAGACTGTAAAATGGTGACAATAACAGCACCTTTCATTCAGAGTTGTTGCCAAGATCAAATGAGATAATATGTGTAAAGCACTTAACACAGTACCTGGCGCGTAGTAGGTGATATGTAAATGCTTATTTTCTCCTCCTCCTTTCCTTTTCATCTACTCATGAACAGAAATCCTACTTGAAGATATCCACGAAAAGCAGTTATCCAAGTTTTGGTTAAAGATCTCTGAAGAAAAGAAGACACTTTGCTATGGAGGTAGTGTAATTTTCCTTTGGAGAATTCTAGTTTGGGTGAGTTTTAATTCAGAAGAATGGAATAATAGAAAGACTGGACAAATGAGGATCAAGTCTTTGTGCATACTCAAGAGCTGTTATATCTAGTGGGTAAATGGAGGACACATAGCTATTCTCTGCTTGGTTCCAGTCCAACATGTAGAACTTTGAGGAACTAGTTTCTGGCCATGAGTGTTTGAATTGAAAGAATTTTGGAAATTGAGTGAATTACATTGACTCCATCTTGTGTCAATTCTGGATGTAGTTAAGTTCTTTTCTATTCAATTAGGAGTTTAGTCCAAATTCTATCTTGTGAGAAAACTTTATTGCATTGTTTGAACCTATCCCTGTATGGCTGAGAAGTTGGACCACCGCTGCTTAGAGTCCCTTAACTAAGGACATAATTATGATGACCGGAAACCCAATCAGATCTGTAGACTGATGCAAGGAGTTTTCTCACAACTGTGAACCTCAAGTAACATATATGTCTCATCTCAAAAACAGGCCCTGTACTGGTTAATCAGTTACTGTTTCCATGTTCTTTTGATTGAATACAAACACTTGGTGGGGAGTGGGGGACCTCCTTTTCTGGTTTCAGATAATTGTACCTGTTTGCTTGCCTCTTCTAAGAAAGTTCCTAATATTTCCTCCAATTAGAAAATGGATTAAAATGCACAAAAGTTTGTTTTCTCCTATATCTGGGATCCAGTATCAAGTTGAGGAGGCTTGGTCCTGATTTGTTGTACAACTGCTATGCATTGCTTAATTAAATGTTATGCTCAGAAGCTTTAATATTTGTTTCCTCAGTCATTTCAATCAATCCAGCTGCCACAGGATTAACACAATGTGATGATGAAAAATCTTAAACCTTATTGAAGATCCTTATGAAATTTTGACTTCAAAGAGGTTGAACCAGAAATGAATTTGCATACAAAAGGACAGCCTGATGATCTCTTACTCTATTTTTCTTTCTGATGACAAATTAGACAGAACTCTTAGGAACCACTGTGTAGGATACAGGGGTTTTGTGAAGTTCACATAAGATAATTAATGCAAAGTGCTTTGCAAACTTTAAAGCTCTATATCATGCCAATTATTATTATTACTGTTTTATTATCATTATTTATTAGCTTACTAACACCAGGCCTCCAGTATGGTGATGACTTCATTCCATGAGCCTTTTGATATACTCCTCCTGAGTTCAAGCAATATTTGTAGAGAATCAAATGGCTGTGTTAATAAATATTTAACAACAGGGTCTTCAGGAAAAACAACAAATGTATGCACGACACACTTTTAAGGTGAATTTGCATTACTAATTTTTCTCCATCACTTTCCTAAGCCTACACAATCAACAAAACCAACAAACCAAGTCCTGATTTATAGAGATTGCCCTTTTCCAAAGTGTAAATGTTCACAATGAAAATTTAAGAAAAATGTCGAAAGCCCATTAGAGCTACTTTCAGCACATCCCTGGTAAAGTAGCTGTCAGAAACCACATTTCCTCACCATATTACTAAGTATGCAATTCTTGTTTCTTTTGTAAGTGTACTACCCTGATCTTAGCCAGAAGATATCCAAAGACAGAACTGACCAGATTATACCACCAGACTTGCAAAAGTTGGAAGAGCACCCAGAGGTCCTACTAACCACAAGACTCAATAATATAGTTTCCTGTGAGGGGCAGCTGGGTGCTGCAGTGAGTAGAACACCAGCCCTGGAGTCAGGAGGACCTGAGTTCACATTCGGCCTCAGACACTTGATACATGTACTAGCTATATGACCTTGGGCATGTCACTTAACCCCAATTGCCCTGCCTCCCCCAAAAATAAAAAAATGAAGTCTCTTGTGAGTAGCCATAGTAGCAAATGACAGAAAGAGCACCTGCAGACTAATGAAGAAATGTAGTCACCTGAGGATGGCAGTGGCTTCAGGAGGGCTGACTATGGACTCTAGAAAATCATTGCCATTCAGAGCCCAACAGAAAACTTCTCCTAAGGAGAACTTTGTGAAGACTCCATTAAGATAATAAAAAGCACTGAGAGCATGGGGAGTCACATTAATCCTTGGCTCTATATGTTTCCTATATATGTGACTTGTTAGCTTTGTGCTATAAATTGATCCTTTCTCCACCTCTCTCCTCAAGGAGAGAGTGTACCCTAGTGTGGGGGAGATTTTCTTTTTTCTTTTTTTTCTTTCGGTTACTACTCTCCTTTCTGTAACTTTTCAGTAAATCCATTTTTTTTTAAAAAGCTAATGCAGTTCTATTGGTTGGGGTCATCAAAAATGGTGGCAAATAAGCAACATTCCTAGAAAAACCCACTCTCAGTTTATCATTAGGACTCTGAGAGGAGTAGTAGTTATTGTCGTCTGGGATCCAATCTGTGAGTTTAAATGCTCTTTTAGGGAAATGAGCCATGAAAGGATGCTATACTTATATTGAGGCAAAATTTGCCTTGCCAATATATACCCACAGATCCTACTTCTGCCATAAGGGGAAAAGCAGATCAAATTGAATCTCTCTTCCGAATAACAGCCTTTCACATACTGGAATACAATGCTAGTATTCAACCTAAGTATTCTCATCTAAAATATAAATAACTCTAATTCTTTCAATTTTTCCTCATATTATGTGGTCATAACACCCTTCACCATAACTTTTCGTTGTTCTTCCTAAGAGGTAATATCTGAAAATTGATACAATACTACAGACATATTATGATCACGGCAAAACATAGCAGGGCTATCTGGATACTATGCCTCTATTCAAGAAGCAATAGACATTTTGAGTTGCATTTCATGTTGTTAATATATGGTGAATTTTCAGACCATTAACCATACTCCCCTCCTACCACCAATATTTCTGGCAGAAGCTGTTGTCAAGTCACCTTGCAATTTATATTTTAAGCTATGCAGTATGGTATATTAATGCCTATTAAATTCTACCCAAAATTCATTTCTTCTAATTTGGATCAGTATTTAGTTGTTAATTTAATATGCTTTTTTTTATTTCATTTCATTTTTCAATGACAAGCATTTGTTTTCTCCACTCCCCTTCCTTATATCTATTTAACAGAAGAAGAAAGAAGAGAAACAAAACCAGGGTATGTGATGTTGAGGTCATACAATATTTTCAGGGTTATTTTACAGCAGCAACTCTCTCAATATATATACATATATGTATGTTTATACATATATAATTAGAATATTGAAAACATTTTATACTTATTGAACTCATGTGAGATGTTTAGACACTTTTAGCTTATACCAGTTTAATCTTTAAAAAATAATAAAACAGAGGAACAGCAACATTTAAGTAGGGTAGAAGGGTTAACCTGTTCTTACCAGAAAACCTGTAACATTTTTAAATAATTATGCAGGCCCAAGAGATATTTAAACAGATCAACCCTACTCTAAAAGTTAATAAAACCTATTCCTTCTTACTCCAAACTCTTGTTGGCACACAACAAAAAAAAAGAGCAGAACTTGTGTCAGCCTGATTCAGAATAGAAACATTAGCAGCAATAAAGATTTCTACTTACCAGAAATATACAAGGATACTAAGGCTCAAAAACGTATGGAGACTATAGGCAATAACATTTTCCATCCCCCACTGGAGATTTATATATGATCTCTATTACCGTAAATCTGACACCAGGAGTGGAAGCAGTTTCTCTTCATTCTTCTGTGTTTTGGTCTCTATCACTACCAAAACTGTTGGGGAAATAAACATACATAGCTTAAAATTTTAGGTTACAAGTCAATAAAATACTTTTTTCATCCATAGTTATAAGTCAAGCCAAGTGAAGCATCAGCTGGTCCTTCAATAAAGGTAATCTACAGGGCAAGCACTTTTCTGAATATGAAACATTTCTCACAGATGTTTCTATTTTATTATAAGTGATATGCATCTCTTGAAATTCTCCATGAAAATTTTATGATCAGTGCTGATATTTTTATTTTCATTTCCTTTTTGCATCAATAATTTCTTTAAGTAGGCTAATTTAGAGTTATTTTAATAGCACACCATATTTTTCAAATGTTTATTCTTTTTACTAGTTTGTGTTAATTTTGATCTTTGTTCTGACAAGTAGGTGGTCTGACTATACAAAGACAGCTGATTCAGGAGTTACTTACATGTTATTAACAAGTTTTCTCTCTTTGAAAACATAATCAATTTCATTTTGTGATATTTTTCTTGCTCTCCACGTCCAGTACCTTCTGAATCTTTTCTCAGAAAATATTCATAACATAAAAACTTGTGTATTTTCCAAGTCTGTCTTCTCACATTTTTGTTCTTAGACCATACTTTCCCATATATTTTTTGTTATCCTCAAGCTCCCCTTTTCATTGAAGTCCCCAAGTATCAAAATATGTGTTGACTCTATGAAGATTTATTAAGTCCTTCTTAGAATTTCCCTATATCTCCATACATTTCAAGAGATAGTAATGAATAAGATGCAAGTATTCCATAATTGCCTTTGCATAGATACTTCTACTGACCACTTCTAATGACCATGATACTTCTAATATGCCACGTCCAAACATCCTATGAAATGGTCTTTCTTTTTCCTTTGGATATATCACAAAACCATCTCTGTCCACTTCTTTAGTCTCTCCAAACTTCTTTTTTGTCTTCTCATTTCACTTATACTGAGACTGTGCAGATTCATAAAATTGAGTTCCTCAAGTAATAAATCCATTTGTTTGTCATTGAACAAAGATATCACATTTAAAATACTAACAAGTTGCTTAATATTTATACATGATCTAAAAACCAAATAACATTTTGACCACTTTTTTTGCTGTGAACCATTTTGTGTATTTCTTTGTATTATAGGTTGCCATAGCCAAAGAATTCATTGCCAAATGGGTAGAGCACAGGTGATGAGCCCTCTCTGTAGTGTTCTGGGCCAGAACTTGAGAGGCAGACAAAGTCTGTGGCTGTCACCACAACTCATACTTTGCTAATATAGTAAAGACTACTAGGGCTTGTACACCACTGGCACAGCCTTCAAAACCCAGGGTCACCTCCATGCCATCTTCAGGCATCAGAATATGCATTTTGTTGCTGGAGCATTATGAAGGGAAACCACTTTAAATCTGGTGATTCTGAAATTCATCAGGCATTGATGTTCTATTTTCTGAAAAAAAAATCATATTTTGGATATTTGGTCTTTAAATATTGGAAACTTTGTACTTTGTCAGAGAAAATGTCAACATATTTTCTAGAGTGTTTGTTTTATTAGTTCCCCATTCTTGGTTCCTGAAGTATTAACCCATGACTGCAATGAAAAAAAAATGTTTTAAATGTTTTTGCTTATTTCTTTTTCTGATTTTTATTTTCATTTTTGCTTTTTGGCCTATGATATATTTTCCTCTTTCTATTTTTATTATTTTCATGACTGACCATGAAACTGAAAGTAACTATAAAATATGTAAAGGTACTCTTATTCTAATGATCAATAATGAACAGACTGTCAGGCAATAGACAGTAGTCTATATGGTGTGATAAGAGGGATATTGAAAGCCATAGACTTCTTTAGGGTAAAGCTTTCAAATCAAGAATATAGTCTCTAGAAAGCCTAGAAGTGATGACAATTCTGAAAAGACAGCTAGCTTCTTTACTTAAAAAGAGACAGAATTCTTTGAAGTGTGAATTGGGTTGTTGATACTCACCCACAGGTAATAACTACCTTTCTTTTTCTTCCAGACTTCCTCTCCCTTACATTTATTTTCTAATGTCTAGCTAATATAAAACCAGCTGTCAGTGCTAGGCATGTCCACAGAATCCAGTCAGCCTTTGGTGGCTGGCAAGAGGCAAAAGCATTCTCTTGTAGCCTTCTTTTGTCTATATGACACTAATCAAACTGATCAGCAGGAAACATTCTTTTTCTGCAAGTGAAGAGACTGGTCAGAGTAGAAACAGTCTAAGAAATGCCTTTGAGCAGCAGGCCTGTTCTTGGTAAGACTCAGATGACTTATTGTGTTGAAGTTTGTGTAATGAAGCATGAAAGCAGCACAACACACAGCAATTGAGGCAACCAGGACAAACTCCTTTTGAACTAAACCATAAAATGAGGATGTAGTTTGAAGGAAAAGTGCTGAAGTTTATTTGTGGAAAACGGTTTGATGCAGAGTGATGTGCACCCAGATCAGCATTTGGACTATTCAGAAAATTTCCAGAAATACACTGGCACTTATTCTAAGGAATCAACAGAAACAGCATATCAGATTAATGTGTCAAAAGAATGAATCAAAAAGTGAATTCAGTAAAGCTCAGTTGTATCAGATAAAATAGAGAAGACAATTGGAGTTGACTAACAATTGGAAGTGACTTAATTATTGTTTTCCTTTAATATTCTACAAGATCTTATGACTTGGCTTTTTAAAATGATGTTTCTTCCTTATAAATAATCTTCATTTCTAAATATTTTCCTGTAATTTTTCTTCCTAATGAGCTATCCTTTGTAACAAAGAATAAAACAGAAGGGGAAAATGTAGCACATCAACTAAGTGGAGAGAATATGAAAAAATTCCCTATTGTAATTCCCCCCACTTTTGAATAGAAGGAAGGGTTGTGCATTTTCTTTTCTTTTCTTTATTATTTCGGCAAGGGATGGTCAAACTTTAACTCTTTCGTTCTTGTTTTGTTGTCATTGATATCCTTTCTATTTATATCACTGCAGTCATTGTGTATGTTGTATTGTAGTTCTACATATTTCACTATACATCATTTCATGTATGTTGCTCTGAATTCTTCATATTCATCACTCATTAAGGCATAGTAATATTCTATTAGATTAATAAATCACATTTTATCTATTTCCCAATAATCTCTGATTATTTCTGAGAACAAGAAACATTTGTAATTTTTTTTGGTTTATGCATTTTAACAATTGCATCTTTCTTTGAAGACTTGACTTGTTATGTGCATAACAATTAGGTCTATGTTTAGAAAGGTATGGACATTTTTGATAAAAAATTTTAGCCTAATTCCAAATATTTTTTCTCAATTGTTGGGCTAGTTGTCATCTCTATTAACAATGTATTAGCATTATGTGTTATATTATTATGTTTTAGTATTATATTAGTTGTCCTTTCTGTAGCTATTCAAGAATTGATTTTTTCTAAATCTTTTGTCACTCTGGCTGATTTATTAAGTGTGAAGTGAATCATCAGAGTTATTTGATATGATTTTATCACATTAGTGATTTGAAATAATTGTTCATATGATTATAAATAGTTTGTATTTTTTGGAGATCCTTCTATTAATATTCTTAAACTCTCTCTCTCTCTCTCTCTCTCTCTCTCTCTCTCTCTCTCTCTCTCTCTATATATATATATATATATATATATATATATATATATATATATATACATGCAGTTTTTGGTCTTAAATGCAGAAGCCTCCCAAGACTATTTGTACAGCACTGGGTTTTCTTTTTTTGGCTCTTTTTCTTTTTATTTCATATATATATATGTGTGTGTGTGTGTGTGTGAAAAGAATAAAGAAACATAAGCTTAAATATTAAACTTTAAATACAAAATAATAAGAGAAAAGGTATGTTATGTTCACAGCAAAATATAAGAGAGGATTCATAATATAAAGCAATAAATTTCCATTTCAGGAAAGCCTATAGCTTGAAGCTCTGTTGACCTTCAGTTTTGTAATCAGTCTAATACAACTTCTCTCCCATTCTTTCCTTCAGAGCCTCCCAGACACTGAGTTAGTTCTGGGAATGCATGCGTCAACCTCATTATCAATGTGTACATCGCTGGAAAGAACACTCCCAAAGTAAGTGAACTTATCCACAGCATTCAAAACTTCTCCATTTGCTGTAACTGATGGTTCCACATATGGATGGTGTGGTGGTGGCTCATGGAGCACCTGTGTTTTCTTGGTGTTAATTGTTAAGCCAAAATTAGTGCAAAAAGTAGAGAATTGATCCATACTTTGTTGCATCTTAGCTTCAGAGTCTGCGCTGAGTGCACAATCATCTGCAAACAGAAAATCATGCACCAATCCGCCCTGTACTTTGGTCTTGGCTTGTAGCCTTTTCAAATTGAAGAATTTACCATCAGTGTGGTCACTGACCTTGATGCCATCTTCTTCCTTTTGTTGAAAAATCAACAAGAGAGAAATAAAGGGCTTGAATATATTTTAGAAAACTTAGACATGCTAGGTGTTTGGTGATTATTGAATGAGAATAGAAAAGAATATACACATGTTTGTATGTATGTATGTATGTATGTATGTGTGTGTATGGGTGGATGGATGGATACTTTGGAAATGTTTGTCACATTTAAAAAAATATCAGAAAGCAAACCCATTATATGACAATAATTAGAGGAGATTCCTTGATGAAGAAAAAGATATCTTTGACTAGGACTACAGAGGCAAGGCATAAATCAGGTATACTATTTTTAAAAATTTTATTAACATTCTTTTTTTTAAATTTCAATTTTGAAATTCTTTCCTTCCCTCCAGCTTCTTCCCTACATATATAATATCAATTATACATGTGACATTGTGGGGAGCCAGCTATATCCTCTTTAGGCCTCTTAGGCCTGTGCAAGGCAGGGTCAATTGAAAATGGGCCTATGCACAGCAAGGCCAGTTTTAGGATAAGACAACCTGGCAAAGAAAACCTGCTTTTGTAGCTGATTACCCACATGGGTGATGACAGAAATGTTTCAGTCTGGTTATCTATATGCGAGAGAACATGAGTGTTTCAATTTGGTTAGCCTTGAGTAAAAATAGTGTCTAATTCCTAGGAACAAGGAGACAAAAAACTTAACAAATGCTTTATTGTACTCTTCTTTGAAGTCTGGATGACTCAGCAATTAATCTGTATAAAATACTGTCAGTAACTCCATTAAAATCAGTCTATAGCACAACTATACGACTCACCTAGCCCCATGTCTTTGTCTTTTTGTGTCCATTACTTCATCATATATTCATGCCGTTGCTGGCACATGACATGACATAAAACATATTTCCACATTGGCCAATTCTCAAAAATTAGCAAAAAAAAAATAAAGTGAAAATATGTGCTTCAATTTGCATTCAGAGTTTATTAGTTCTCTCTTTGGAGATAGATAATATTTTTCATCATGAGTCCTTCAGAATTGCCTTGGATCATTGTATTCATCAGAGTAGATAAATCTTTTGCAGATGATCCCCATTACAATATTGTTGTTACTGTGTACAGTGATCTTCTGGTTCTGCTCACTTCACTTTGCATCAGTTTGTACAGACTTTCCCAGGTTTTCTGAAACCATCCTGCTCATCATTTCTTAAATCACAATAGTATTCTATTACAATAATTTACCACGACTTGTTCGGTAATTCAAGAATTGATAGGCATTCCCTAAATTTCAAATTAAAAACATTTTTATTTAAATCTTTGAGTTCCAAATTCTATTCCTCTTTCCCTTCTTCCCCTTACATGGGCAATTATGTGAAGTATTTCCTTATTAGTCACTTTGTACAAGAAGACTTGAATAAAAGAAAAAAAAATGATAGGAAGAAAATGAAAAATAGTATGCTTCAGTCTCTATTCAAAGAATATCAGTTCTTTCTCTGGAGGCTGATAATATGCTTCATCATTAGTGTTTTGTGATTATCCTTGACCATTTTATTGCTGAGAATAGCTAAGTCATTCACACATAACTAAATTGCTCATCTTACAATACTGCCATTATTGTGAACAACATTCTTTGTTTCATTATGCATCAGTTCATGTAAGTCTTTCCAGGTTTTTCTGAAATCATTCTGTTTATCATAATTTCTAATTTTTTGATACCACAAAGATCTGTTATAAATACTTTTGTACATATAGGTCCTTTTCCTTTTTCTTTGATTTCTTTGGGATACAGATCTAGTAGTGGTATTGCAGGGTCAAGGGATATATACAGAATTACAGTCCTTTGGGCATAGTTCCAGGTTGTTTTCTAGAATGGTTGGACTAGTTTATAACTCCTCTCACAGTGCATTAGTGTCCCTATTTTTCCACATCCCCTCCAGCATTTGTCATTTTTTTTTCATGTCAGTCTATATGATTGGTGTAAAGGGTAGCTCAAAGTTGTTTTAATTTGCATTTCTTTAAACAATGATGATTAAAGCATTTTTATGTGATTATTGATATCTGTGATTTGTGTGTGTGTGTGTGTGTGTGTGTGAAATCTTCCTGTTCATATCTTTCACCATTTATCAATTAGGGGATAGCTATAATACTTGTAAATTTGACTCATTTCTCTATATATTTGAGAAATTACCACTTTATCAGGTAGAGTTGCTATGAAATTGTCTTGATGTTATTTCAATGTTTATGTCATATTTTGGCAAAAATACAGTTCCCGTATCTCTTTTAATTAGGTCTATAATTGCTTTTGCTTTATCTGTGATTGTGATTTTACCCCTGCCTCTTTTACTTCGCTTGAGGCATAATAGATCTTCCTCACACTTTTATTTTAACTCTGTGTGTATCTATTTTTTAAGCATGTCTCTTATAAACAACACACTGTCATATTTTGGTTTCTAATCCATTCTGCTGTCCATTAATATTTTATGTGTTAGTTCATCTCATTCACTTTCACAGTTATGATTTCTGTGTATTTCTCTCCATTCCATTTTCTTCTGCTTAACATTATCTCTCTCTTTTTGCCCTGTCCCTCTCAAAAGTCTGTTTTGCTTCTGACCACTGCATCCCTTAATCCAATCAACTTTTATTACCCCTCTCCCTTCTCTTATTCCCTTCCCAGCCTACTTTCCAGTTAGGTAAGATAAATATCTATACCCAGCTGAGTGTGTATATAAATACACGTATACACACACATACATATACAGTCTACCCTCTCTGTACTAATTCTGATCAAAGTGAGGTTAAAGTTTTCCCCACCCCCTCATTTTCTCCTCTCCTCCAAAAACTCTTTCTTGTAGGCCTCTTTTCCTTCTTTTTAAATTGTATTTTATTTTTTATAATTACATGCAAAGACAATATTGAACATTCATTTTTGGAAACATTTTGAGTTCCAAATTTTTGTACCTCCCTCCACTTTCCCTCCCTTCCTCCCCTCTTCCTTACCAAGATGGCAAGCAATCTGATATAGGCTATACATGTGTCATACCTCATTTGTGTGCAATAATTTCCCACATTCTTCTCCCATCTCCATTCCCAATGCATCATTTTTTTCTCAAACCTTAACTTTTTGGGAGATCATCCAAACATAATCAACTGACACACATGCCCATTGTCTATGTAGACTCCTTTTAACTGACCTAATAATGATAAAGTTCTTGGAGTTAAATTTAACATCTTCCCATGAAGGTATGTGAACAGTTTAACCTTATTGAGTCCCTTGTGGTTCTCTTTCATTTTTACCCTCTTTATACTTCTCCTGAGTCTTATGTTTGAATGCAAATTTTTCTAATCAGTTCTGATCCTTTCATCAGAAGCGATTTTTAAAGTCCTTTATTAGGTTAAATATCCATTTCACCTGAAATAATATATTCTGTTTTGCTGGGTATGTCATTATTGGTTGGAATCCTAGCTCCTTTGTGTTCCAGAAATCATATTCCTAGTTCTCTACTTTAAGGTTGAAGCTACTAAATCTTGTGTGATCCTGACTGTGACTCCATGGTATGTGAATGGTTTCTTTCTCACTCCTTGCCATATTTGCTCCTTAATCTGGGAGCTTTGGAACTTAGATATAATAATCATAAGAGTTACATTTTGGGATCTCTTTCAGGAGGTGATGGGTGAATTTCTTCAGGTTCTATTTTATTCTAGAGTTATAAGATATTGAGTGAGTTTCCTTTATAATTTTTTAAAATATGAGTTTAGGCTCTTTTTATCATGGTTTTCAGGTAGCTCAATAATTTGTAAATTACCTCTTCTTGATCTCTTTTTCAGGTCAGTTGTTCTTTTTTAATGATTTAATATTCTGTTTTCTTCAGTTAAATGCACAAACATTTTTAACATTTTTTTTTAAATTCTGAGTTCCAAATTTTCTCTCTCCTCCCTTTCCCTTTCCCCCAATGAGAAGGCAAGCAATTTGATATATTATATATGTGTACTCACACAAAATGTATTTCCACTAGTCTTGTTGTAAAAGAAAACATAGACAAAAAAAGGAAAATAAAGTAAAGGTATGATTCAATCTACATTCAGACTCCATCAGTTCTTTCTCTGGAGATGAAAGCATTTTTCATCTAAGTCCTTTGGAGTTGTCTTGGATCATTATGTTACTAAGATCATTGTATTACTAAGTCATTCACAGTTCTTCATCATATAATGTTACTGTTACTATGAACAATGTTCTCCTGGTTTTGCTCATTTCATTTTGCATCAGTTCATGTAAATCTTTCCAGTTTTTTTTTTTTTTTCTGAGAGCATCCTGCTCATCATTTCTTAAAGCTCAATAGTGTGCCATCAAAATCTTATACAACATCTTGTTCAGCCATTCCCCAATTGATGGACATCCCTTCAATGTGCAATTCTTGGCCATCACTAAAAGAGCTGCTATAAATATTTTTGTACATATAGGTCCTTTTTACTTTCTTTTTAATTTCTTTTGGATACTAACCTAGTAATGGCATTGCTTGGTCAAAGGATATGCATGGCTTTATAGCCCAAATTGCTCTACAGAATGGTTGAATCAGTATACAATGTCAGCAACTGCACAGAATGCAGTATACAGTGTCAGCAGCACAATTTTCCCACATTCTTTCAAATATTTGTCAGTTTCCTTTTCTGTCATATTGTCTAATTTGATAGGTGTAGAGCAGTATCTCAGAGTTGTTTAAATTTTTACATCTTTAAGCAACAGTGATTTAGAGTATTTTTCATGTTATCACATTATATGTATTATAACACATAATATACATATCATATTACAGCTTTGATTACTTTGCCTGAAAACTGCCTCTTCATATCCTTAGGCCATTTATTGAATGAAGAATAGCTCTTATTTTTAATAAATTTGGCTCAGTTTTCCATATATTTAAGAAATAAGATATTTATCAGAGAAACTTGGTACAAAATATTTTCACAGTTATAGTAACTAACAGTGTATTTTCCTTCCATCCTACTTCCCCCATTTATCTCTCTCTCTCTCTCTCTCTCTCTCTCTCTCTCTCTCTCTCTCTCTCTCTCTCTTTCTTTCTCCCTCCCTCCCTCCCTCTCTCATTTCACCCTGTCCATCCTCAAAAGTGTTTTTTTTGTCTTTTACCTTCCCCAATCTGACTTTCCTCCTATTACACCCCACCCCTTTCTCTTATCTTCTTCCCCTCCTACTTTCTTGTTGGTTAAGATAGACTTTTATACCCAAATGAATGTGTATGTTATTCCCTCTTTGAACTAATTACTGTGAGAGTAAGGTTCATTCACTTCCCCCCTCATCTCCCCCATCTTCCTTTTCACTGTAAAATTTTTTGGTACCTTTTTTATATGAGACAACTTATCCCATTTTACTGTTCCCTCCCCCTTTTCCTATTGCATTCCTCTTTCTCACACCTTGGCAGTTGTTTTTCTCAGGAAATATTTCACATTTCTTTATTTTTTCATTCTTTTGACTTTGTTTCTTGATGTTTCACAGAGTCATTAGCTTCCCTTTGTCCCATTCCAATTTTAAGCCATTATTTTCTTCAATTAATTTTTGTATCTCTTTTTTCCATTTGGCCAGTTCTGTTTTTAAGGTGTTATTTTCTTTTTACCAAGCTGTTAATTATCTTTTCACCATTTTCTTTGATCACTCTTATTTCTTTCCCCAATTTTTCATCTTCCATTCATATCTCTTTCTTTAATTCTTCCAGGAATTCTTACTGAGCTTGTATCCAATTTTCATTTTCATTTGAGGCTTTGCTCATAGCTGTTTTCACATTGTCATTTTCTTCTGAATTTCTGTCTTGTCCTCACTGTGACAATAGTCTATAGTCAATTTATTTTTCATTGTTGTTGCCTTGTTCTTCCAGTTTGTTTCATTACTTGGAACTTTATGTTAAATTTGGGCTCAATTCGCATGGGGCTGGGGTGTCATCACCCCAAGCTTCAGGCTTTTTTGATGCTATTTTCTGAACTAGTTCTGGGGGTCTAAATATTTTTACTTTTTCCAAAGTGGTGTGATCTGAGGTCACTGCTCTCTTGGTCTGTGCTCTTGTCTTTACTCAAGAAGGGGACCTACTCCCCTGACACCACAAGTGCTAGTACTCCTCATGGCCCTCAAACTGTGACCAGCTTCCCATCTCTCCTATAGCCACAAGCTGTTCTCTGCCTTGGAACTACAACCCACAACTGAGTACAGGCAAAGGAATTGCCAAACAACTCCCAGTCCTGCTCTCATTGTCAGCTCAGAGTCCCCTATGATCTCTTTCTGCCAGTTGTCAGGACCCATTACCTTTTCTGGCCTGAGAGTTCCCAAAGCTGTTGCTGCTGCAATCCCAGTAATTCCAAGGCCCACTGTTAGTACTGCTGCAGCAAGTGCTTTGGGCTCTCTCCCAACCCAGTGTCATAAACTGCTCCTGCCAATCTTATAAGTTGTCTTAGGCTAAAAAACTCTGTTGCCCTGAGTTTTCCTTAGCTCCACCACTGCAGAATTTGATTTGAGGTGTTATTTCAAAGTTGTTCAGAGGGGTTGCTGTCACTAATCCTCAATTTTGGCTCCACCTGATCAGGTAATCTGAAAATGAGATGAATTTAATTGAATGAAAAATATGGCTCTTTCTAGCAAGTCCAGAGCCAAACCATGTGAGATGGGCTGAGTGATCCGTGGTCAGAGGAAGAATTCAGATTCCATCTTCCATGCTCACATGAAGCACAGGAAAACTGCCACCAAGGTCTAGGCAGTTGACTTAGCCTAGAGGCATGGCTACATTAAGGGTATTGTAAAGGACATAATCTATGATCCAGGCTGAGGTGCTCCTCTTGCAAAAGTAGCTTTCTGGGATCCTTACTGATTTAAAAAGAGAACAGAGTTGTTCATTATACCTGAAGGCATCCATACCCCCCATTTTGTGTACTGTGGTAAGAACGCTCAGCTCAACATTGGTGATGTCATCCCAGTTGGTAGTATGCCTGAAGGGACCATAGTATGCTATCTTGAAGAAAAGCCTGGGGATTGGGGTAAACTTGCATCTGGAAACTGTGCCAGAGTGATTTCCCACAATCTTGAAACCAAGAAAACATGGGTGAAGCTACCTTCAGGCTCTAAGAAAGCGATCTGCTCTGCAAACAGAACTGTGGTTGGTGTTGCTGCTGGAGGAGGTCTTTTTGATAAACTTTTCCTTAAGTCAGCAAAAAATATAAAATGACATTATAATGTTAACTTGTGATTTTCTATGTTAAGATATATCCCACAGGTATCCGTTTCTATTTTAATTTCACACCACATACCTAGTATATAGTATCTGGATATTATTCATTCCATGCCTAATCTTACTTTGTCCATATGTATTCGACACACAGGCTATTACTAGATCTAGACTCAATGCCTTGAACATTGGTAGAATATCAGAGATTTATATTCACTAGCATAACCTTCAACAGTCCAGACTGAGTCTTATGTATCATGTCATGATAGACTTCAACATGAAACTTTTGGAGAATAACTCAAAATATGACAACTTATTTAAATGGAAAGGACACCAGATCTTAGTCAGTTCACCTGGGTTGAAATTTAGATTTTTCCACTTACCAGCTGTTTGACTTTGGCCTCAGTTTCCTCATCTGCAAACATTTAGGAGTTGTAGTAGATTGCCTCTAAGATCCCTTCTAGCTCTATATCTATAATCCTATAATAAATAGTAATTTTAAACTAATAGATCAAATATTTAACATTTCTACTATTTATAAGTAAGGGTCAATTCCATCATAAATTATTGAGAATGGAATAAAATGGAGACCTCAGAGGTGACTCATTCTAAACTATCTCTGAACATCTTCATGCATGAGAATGTAATTTAATTCCATAGTAAAAGAACAAGGGTGTTACTCGAATTATGAAATGTTATTATAGAAGAGATTTCATGAGGTAATTGATGAATAATGCAAAAACTATTGAGGATTAAACAATTCAGAGGTGCCATTTTTAATGTCATTGGTGCCTAAAGTTCTTTTCAAAGTCATATATTAAATAAAATTTGAAGAAAATTCTAGCCTCATGTTAATATTTCAGGCTTTTCTGATAATGGTAAAGAATTCTCAATGATTACAAATGACCCTCAAAGCTTCTAACACATTTTGAAATTACTGAGTATTGCTCATCTTTCACATCCTATGAAAAAATGCAAAGTATTTATGATAGAGAAGTGGACTATGGTTGAACATCTGGGAACCTTTACAATAATGATGCAGGACAGATATTTTGAAGACTGTTGGTAAGTCAAAAGATACTGATAATAAGAATGGAAGAGAAGGCTTTGCTTGTTTTTTAAGAGAGTGAGAGAGCTTTTAAGAGAGCTTAGAGAAGGTTATTTCATTCTTTGATTCACTTATCAAGAACATAATTATCTTATCACATTGTTATTAATTTATCATATTGTTGCTTCCTGATGATCATACATGAGCCATTATGAGCAAGGGGATAAATAAACAGAACTAGGCTCTAGTTCTAGGACTGGATTAACTAGAAATGAGGATATGAATATCACTCAATCTCTCTAAGCCTCAATCCCTCTATATTTATTTTATTGTATTGAACTCAACCACATGCTCTATCTAATCAATTTTGAATCCCTCTCAGTGTACTATGATCTAGCTGACTTGTCGTTATCTTTTCCATAAGAATAAAATGAACTACTTTTTAAAAAATGCATTATTGAATATTCATTTATTGCATTTGGGCCAGTACAAAATGTGTTTAATAATTCTACCTTTTATAAATTTATTGGTTTCTTTTACCCTAATGGTCAATTATTGTAAGGGCTCTGTGTACAGATGAGAAATATAAATAATCCTTTCTGTTCCCATTCAATAAGCATCAAACATCTATCAATCTAGCCATTACAAAATTCACTTTCAAGTCCTTAATTTTCTTATTTATTTTCGCTTTGCTTGTTTTCTTTTTTTTTTTAATTATCCCTACCTACCTAATAATTCATTTGATTCCATGACTGATGGTTGTGGAAAGTATTTTTTCATGTCCTTCACTTCTCCAAGGAGGGAGTCCAGCCTACATTTCTATAAAAGGTAAAAGTCATTTACTTTATAGTAGAAATAAAAATATGGTACATTCACTCCAAAATGTCCCTTTAGCTCCTTCATGGTAGAGATACTCATCCTTATTTTTTCGTGTTGCTTGTAGGTATGTGTACCACAGCTCTGAAGCACCTAAGACATGTTTAGCTTTTTATCCTCTTTTAATAAGTTAAGGACCATACACACTTCCTTTCTTTTAACAATAGATGTTTATATATGTCTACACATGCACACATATAGATATATACATACACATGTGTACATGTACATGTGTGTATACATACATGTGTATGTATATCTATATACGTATGCATGTTTGTGTATATACACATATTACCTCTGTTATTTTCCTCTTTTAGTAATTTACTTTGATAACTTGTTTTATCTATCAGTTGGTTCTTCTTATACTTTTGTACTTTGCCTAGGCAACATTCTTCTGTTTTTCTTTTTCCTTTAGTATTTCTTTTCCCTGCCCTTATTCCTCAATCCTGTTTCTTCACATGGGATCTTCCTTCAAAAAGAGTCCTATCTTATCTCCCTCAGGTCAAGTTATTCTCCTTCAGTTCATCCTCAAGTATCATATTTTTTTCTTCTCACAAATTTAGTTTTGGTCTTCTTCACAATGCAGACTCCTCAGAAAAAACTTCATAATTTTTTTCTCCTTTTTATAACCCTCAAAACCCAGACTATTCTATTGCTTTTGTACCATCTCTTGCACAAAAGGCAAAAATAGAATCTGGGGCAAAAATATTCTTTTGGTTCAATTTTTCCTGAATTTGTCTGAAAGTATTCCTAATTTCACATACCTGAATTCTACCTCTGCTGCTCTTTGCAAGTTTGGACCCTTCTAAATCACCTCAAAATTATCTTCTCCTTCTTCAGCCCAATTCTTTTATCTCTTTTTTAGTAACTTCTACTATAAATATCTTCCCCCCACCCCCGGAAGTCAGAAAAATCTTCTTAGCACTAGTAAAGTGGCTAATTAATTAATACTAGATAATTCAGGGTGTGTATTTTGTTGTTTGTGGTCATTAACAATGGAATTTTTAGAGAAGGATACTAAGTAAAATTTAGGCCATATAAGGGATATTTTGTTTTTTTCTATAAGGCCATTTGGTGAAGTGTGCCGATTTTGGTACCTGAGAGTAAAAATGAGATGACTTTTAATTGCCACCCATTTGCAGTATCTTTGATAAAAAGGTGGGAAATTACTCAGTATATGCTAAATCATGCTATCCATTATGTAACTTTTTTGTTCACCCTGAAAATATAAATGCTAAAGTGGTTTGCTTAAAAAGACTACATTACCTTTGGAGTTCAAAACAATATTCTGAACAATGGCCAAGGAGAGCTGATAGTTATGTGATGGTTTCAGTTTCAGATAAATATTACAGTTGACATTTTTTATTGCCTTTGTCATAAATAAGAATTAATGATAGTCCAAAAGGCAACTAGGAAATAAATCTTTTAAATAGTTCATGCAGCCCATATAGCACTCAGCTCTAGGAATTATAGATTACAATGCAGAATTATATACATTTATTAGACATGCCACAACTGATCACATCAATGAATCTACTGTTGTCTTTTTCATGCCAACAAGGTTACAGAAGTATAATAAGGTGAATTAAGGCTTGAGTTTGCATCTTTATTACTCTTTCCTGATTCTTCCATTTACAGGTTTCTATTGATAGGCAGAATTTTATTTTTTTTCTTGTAAAAATACTTTATGAGTAGTGATGCTACATAATACAAAATGGGCTTTGTTGTTAGTATCAGTATAAAAACAATTCCTAATCTTTGGTTAAAATCATCTTAACTATGCAAATTATACAATGTGATATATATTTTATAATGCAGTATCAATCATGATATATTTTATAATATCTTGTAATTTATAGCATAATATAATCCTAAGAAGAATACAGATGACTTCCATAAAATGTACTATTTTTATTTTATATAACTGAATTACACGGATTTGAAAAATACAAGCTGAATGCCAGCTATTTATAGCTATGCTATACACAGAAAATATTTCTAAAAAAATGTTTTCCTAATTAACATTTTAGACTCTAAAAGCTAGGAACATAAAATTTGATAATGAAATCTTGGAAAAATCCCTTATCACAGAATCGTAGAAGCTTAGAGTAGGGAGGGAATTTGAGTGGAACCTACTGTCTGCCACTTCAGCAGACTACTTTTTTGATAGCTCATCGTGGGGAAAATTTTACTTTACCTAATATTAAATCTACTTTCTCATAATGTTTCTTCCTTTGCTTCTAATTACTCCCTCTGAGGCCAAGCAGGAAAACATAAGAAATATTTGCATGTACACGTTGCCTACCCAGTTCAAATGTAATCCATCTGACGTAAAGGTCTGGCTCATTTTATATGTGCATGCCCAACACTTAGCACTATTCCTCACCCATATTTTTTATTCATAAATAAGTGCTGATTGGTTAATTGATTTATTGAGAGATTTAACTTCACTGGATTTCCATTTCTTCATAAAATAAGGCAGTTAGACAAGATGCTATCTAAAGTCACTTCTAGGTATAAAAGTCTATGTCCTTACATAGAAAAGGCTAATATTAATGTCATAATCAAGTCTTTCAATATCAAAAATGAAACTATTGACCTTATTATGCAAGGAAAAACAAAATTAGATTTTAAAATTAGAAAACTGTACTGTATGATTGAAGGAGAGAAATTTTCTTTACTATTTTTTATAAAACTCTCATTTTGAGGATAGGTTTAATTTGATAGACCTATATTGATAGACCTATTTTATTTTCAACATTAACTATATGTATAGTTTAGGAAAATGCCAAGAGAAGACAATAATTTGGAACTGATTAACTGTTACCAGGTAAGAAAGACTTGTAATGAATTGAACATGGTTCCCCAGTATTCCACAAGCCTAAGGATACCAACTACTGAATTAAGGATTTAATATTGAACAAGAAAAATGGCACCGAGAAACAAGAGACTACTGAGAAAGCCCCAAAGAGTGTAGCAGAAATTAGGTTCAGACTAACATTTTGTACCATATTCCTCCCCCCAAAATTTAAAATTGATGCTGAAATAAATAAAATGTCACATTTTAAAAAAAGAATAAAACTGCTAATGCCCTCCATTGGAACTATCTTCTATTTAACTACTTTGTATATGTTTTCATTTGTTCACTTTATAGTTTTGATTCACATATTTATATATGTGCATGTTATCTTCCTCTTTTGAATGTAAGTTCTTTGTAATGAGGGAGAATTTATTGTTTATAATTATGTTTCCTATGCATAGCTCAGTATCAGGAACATGGTGGGAATTAGTAAATGGTTGTCAATATTTGAATGCATAAATAGAAAAAGATACTGTATATAACTATAGCTACAAGGAAATTATTACATAAATAAGGTACAGAAGTGATGGTGGAAAATGAAATTAACAACTTCAATTATTTAAATTTGAACAACTTAGTATAAACAGAATTAATGCACCTGGAACTAAAAGATTGGGGAAAAGCATCGTAGCAAAGATATCTACTAAATCATTTCATCAACAAGCATTTTTAGTGCCAACTCTAGGTCAAGTAGTGTGCTAGGTGCTTAGGTTACAGAGAAAGAAGCTATCACTAATCTAAAGGAATTTTCATTCTAGTTAGTTTACACTCAGTCATCTAGGTGGCAGTGTATAGAGTGGTATGTCTTGACCGAATAAGACCTGAATTCAAATAAGGCCTCAGAAACTTAATAGCTATGTGACTCTGGGCAAGTCACTTGATATCGGTACAACTTTTCCGATCTGTAAAAGGTGAATAAGAATAGAACCTAATTCTTAGGGTTGTTTTGAGAATAAAATAAGAAATTTGTAAAGCAATTTTCAAGCCTTAAAGTGGTATATAAGTGCTCACTGTTGTTGCCATTGTTACTACTAGCTCTGTATCACACAAGCAATCACCAATAGATAAATAATGAATGAATGTGAAAAAATAAATTTCAAAAGAAGAAATGCAGGTTTTCGATAACAATATGAACTAATGTTCCAAACTACTCCTAACAATAACTTACAATGAAACCAAATCTAAATTTTATCTTGCCTTTTGTCAAAGACTACCAAAGCTAAAAATGTTAAACATTGGAGAGCTGTGAGATAGCATACTCACTAATGCATTGTTGGTGTAACTGTGAATTACTTCAATCATTTCTGGAAAAAATTATAATAAAATTCATTGAAATATAAATGCCATTTGATGCAACAATTATATCACCAATGGCATACTCCAAGAGGTCAAAGACAAAGAGAAAGACATAGGTCAAAGACAAGAGGAAATATTATGATAAAAGTTTTTTAGTGTAAAAGAATGATAAATGAATGTAATGGAATATTGCTTTGATATAGGAAACTATGAATGTGAATAATTCAAAGAAATTTGGGAAAACTTATATGAAATGATATAAAGTGAAGTGGGTGAACAGAAAAGTAATTTATTTAATTACTATAGAAGTGTAAAAGAAAATAACATTGAAAGAATTCACCAGTTTGACTGATGCAGCAATCATGACTTCAGAAAGCTCAGAGTACAACATTCTTGTTACCTTAGCAAAGAAATGGTATGTGAGAGGTATAGAATGAAGCAAACATTTCCAGACTTGCTCAATATATTTATTTGTTTTATTTAACTTACTTGTTTCAAGTGGGGGTTCCGTTCAGGTGGGGAATTAATGGGAATAATGGAAGTCGGTGAATACTTATTAAGCTCCTACTACATACCAAGTATTGTGCTAAGGCTATAGTCCCTGCCCTAAGGAATTCACAATTTGATGGATGAGACAATGTGCAAAATATATGTGCAAATAAGATGCATGAAAGATAATTAGTAAATAAATAAAAGAAGCACTAGAATTAATAGGCATTGGAAAAGGCTTTCCCTAGAAGGCAGGATTTTAGTTGGCCTTAAAGAAGACAAGGAAGTCAGTAGGCTGAGATGAGGAAACAGAGAACTCCAGGCATGGGAGACAGCTAGAGAAAATGAACAGAGCAAAGAGATGGAGCCTCTCGTTTGTGGAAAAGCTCAAAAAAAAAAAAAGAAAAAAAAGGAGGCCAGTGTTACTAGATAAAAGAATCTATGGTTGAGAATAAATTGTAAGAAGACTGGAAAGGTAGGAAAGGCCTAAGTTATGATGGGTTTTGAATGCCAAAAGCAGATTTTGTATTTGATCATGGAGATGACAGGAAGTCTATGGACTTTATTGAGTAAGGAGGTGACATGGCCTATCTGCCCCTTAAGGAAATCACTTTAATGGCTGGATAGAGGATGAGAGACATTTGAAGCAGGCAGACTCACAAGCTGGCTATTTCAACAGTCCAGAAATGAGGTAGACTTCCTTCTCCAAAGTGGTGGCAGCATCAGAGGAGGAAAAAAAACGGTCCTATTAGAGAGACTGCAAAGGTAAAATCAATAAGTCTTGGCAACAGACTAAATATGGTGACAAGCAAGGTGAGAGATAATGAAGAATCAGGGATGACACCTAGGTTGTGAGCCAGAGGCACATGGATATTTTGCCCTTCACTGTAGTAAGGAAGTTAGGAGGGAGGAAGAGTTCAGAGGGAAATATATTGAGTTCATATTTAGGTAAACAGAGTTTAAGATGCCTGCTGCATATCCAGTATGAAATGTCTGAAAGATAGTTGGAGATGCAAGATTGGAGGGTGTCTGAGAGGTTAGGGCAGGATAGATTGATTTGAGACTTAGAAGGGCTATTTAACTTGCATGAGATATATTCAAATTAAATTTGGAAATAATTTACCAGAAGTATGGCCAACAGATGATGATTCTTTTTAGTCATGAAGACTATCCACTATTCTGTGGAGCACAGAATATATGTGGTCCTCTGTGTCAGTGGAGACAATATATCCATACTTCTAAAAACATCCAGTCTTTTAAAGTATTAAATTATACCAGTTAAACAACCATATACAGAACCACACATATGCATTCTACCCTTTCATTCCTGGCATCTTTTTAGATGTTGTAGCCTACATTTGCTGGCACCCATTTAACATTCTCCTTTCACCCCTTTTCTAAAATGACAACTTTCTTTATGTCCTTTCTTGCTTCTAAGTGTTTCATTTCCTTCACTTATGATACTAGCTTTTGCATTTATTAGTTCCACTTTGGGATTGAATTTGTAACTTCATTTGAATAGGGAGCTCCCCAGTGAAGAAATACTTTATACTAATTCAAATCGGCAAATTCTGTATGTTACAGCATTGCCGCTGAGAGATTGAACAATTTTTCCAGGATCACAAAGCCAGTATGTGTCAGTGTGGGGACTGAAGATTTTCCCTGTTCTGAGGCCAGCTCTCTATTTACCATGTCATGCTGCATCCTTACAAACCCACTTCCCTATAGTAGCATTAATATGAGTTGGGTTTTGTGTGTATGTATCCCTTCTTATAATTATTTAATGTCTGTTTTAAAGGATTAGTGTCTACTTGTCTATTCTATTTATCTTAAAAATACTAAAACTTCTCTTATAAGATCTTCACCTATCTGAAACAGCTTACCCCAGTATCTCGATTTTGAAGTTATTATGCTACTTTTAACATTTGCTAACTGAAAAGTTAATTCCTGTTCGGTTTAAACAAAGTCCATCCTTCCTAAATAAATCTCATCTTCCCCTAAGAGTTTCTAAGAGAAATTAAGTAATCTTTTCTGTAAATCAATGCATTGAAACAAAGGAAAATCACCTATCCCTGAAGTCCTTCGTGGGGAATAATAATGTCTATAAGCATCACTGTTTGGGTCCTGTATTTTCTCACCTTGCTAATAGTCTAAACTTGCCCTTTATGACCTCTTTTTTATATTTTTCCACCTCAGAGATATTCATCTCTACTGTGATCATCCATCCTTTGAAGCCCTCATTAATAAATTAGCTCCATTTCTTGTGAGATATATTGTTATTTTACCTGGCAGGCTACTCATCATGTCTTTCACATTTACTTGGTATAAACCCAGTTGTCCATGGATCCAATCTTACAGTCTTATATTATTATGACCTGACACCATTTGTATGGTGCACATACTCTGATCAAGAGTACAGTATGATACCAGAAAAAGTCACAGTCATACAATATTTAGTAGCTTCCACTTTAAGAAGTAGAGGGGTAGGAATATGATTTTCAGAAACACAAAGGAGCTAAGATTACAACCAATAATCACATATCATTCAGTTCTGATCCTTTCATCAGAAATACTTTATAGTCCTTTATTTTGTTAAATGTCCATTTCACCTGAGGTAATATACTCTGTTTTGCTGGGTATGTGATATGTGACATAATGTATATATGCAAAACAATTCTATCACATCTGAAAATAAGCTTTCTGGAAGAATCAAAGTGGTGGAGGAAAGAAACCCAACTCATATGATTCTTTTTGAACAATACCTTTCTTCCACTTTCACCTCAGTTGCTAGTGCTTTTGTGTACAAAATGACTTTGTATTGGATTAATATATATTTTGATTCTACCTATGTATATGTGTTGTGTTGTGTGTGTGTGTGTGAGAGTGTATGTGTGGGCACATAGTCTTTCCTCCATTAGATTGTATGTTTATTAAGGGCAAGAACCATTCCACTTTTGTCTTTATGTCTCCAATACCTAGGATATAGCACAGCATATAATAAACCCTTAATAAGTGTTTGCTTAGTTATCGTTTGATAGATTGATTTGGAGGCAAGGTTTGAATCTCTATTTTGTTGCTTACTAGCTGCGATCATTATCCAAAAATTCCCTCTTTGACTGTCATATTGCTCATTTGTAACATGAGTATAATTATACTTATACTACCCATTAAACAGGGTTCTCATGGGAAAATACATTTACCAAGAATTAAATATATATGTAATTGCTGGAGTTCTTCTCTTAGGATGCTATTATCCTCCAATCATACTGCATCTAGCTGGAACTCTTATACGAAGTCTTGAAAAGCTTCATCAATAAACCTCTCTGTCTCCCTTTCATTTTAGCCCTCTCTTCCATTTAAAAAAGCAAGAATATGTTTACTAGATGCAAGAGTTCCTTCAACCAAGTGCAAACCTTAACTCTAACCCAGGGACTAAAAGGCACAATACCGCTCCCAGTGCTATAAACTGAATTGCCCCTAGCCTGCTTCTTGTCTCCTACCTGATTTATGATAACTTTTAAGCCCCCTATATACTTCTTTGGAAAACTAACGGCCTATTTCTTGGTGCTCTGGGTTTCAGTGTTCTTTCAGAAAGCTGCTATTCAAGCAGATTATCACTCACCCTTTGCTGACTAAATTATGGAGAGTCATCAATCAGCAATCAGTCAATCAAATGGTTTCCCCTATGCCCTGGAATGTGAGGGAGTTCAAAGGCATAAATTGCACATTTTGTTGTGCTGAAACTATTTGCTATACATCATTTGCACAACCAAAGGATTTTTTTCACATTTTATTTTTAATTTAAGCATCTTCCAATTTTTTCTATAAATGCTGTGATAGATAACATTTGATTGATTTAAAATGATATGTTAACATAAAATTGACTAAAGACAACTTGGAAACCTAGTAGAAAGATCACTGAATCTGAAGTTAGGAAGATCTAATTTCAAATCCTGCCTCAGATTCTTATTAGCAGCACAATATTGAAAAAAAAGCCACTTAATGTCTGTATACTTAGTTTCCTCATTTGTAAAATGTGAATAATAATAGTACTCTCCTCCTAGGATTTTTCTGGCCAGCATTATTAACATTTTTGCATATATACATTATGGCATATATAATAGATGTATGTGTATATATGTATACATATACATATTTCATATATATACGTATACATATATATTTCACTGAATGAAATTAAGGTGGAGTAGATGACATTTAAGAAAGCTTTCACCCAAAGATTATGTAGTTTTATGCAAATCATAAAGTTCTTCCCAGTATCCATTCCATCATATCCCAGGCAGACGTTAATCCAGGCCCTGTTATAGATATTTCTTGGAGTACAAGTTTCCTATCTTATTAGCACTAATAGGTAGAAAGTTTTTGACATGTTGAGTTACTTACACCTAGTGTCTTTTGACCCAAAATAAGTTCACTCCCTCCTACAGCTATTACTCCCTCCTTGCTCCTCAACCCTCACATTCCTCATTAGTCCTCTCCAGGCAAAACATTTTTAGTTCACATAGCTCTTCATTTTTAAAAGAAATATTTTAATATATATTTTTACAAACTTAACAAGCACAAATGACCAAAATTTTTAAACATACAAGAAACCCAAATTGGATATGAAACAGAACTATTTTAAATAGATTTTAAAAGGTATGTTAAATTTCATGTACCAATAGTACTGAATCTCCTGTCTGCAAGTGTGATGTATCATTCTGCACCTCTAGTCCATCACCTCTCTGCCTAAAGATAGGAGGCCTGCCTTATGATTTTTCTTTTGAAGTCATTATTGGTTCATTTTATTGAACAGTTCCAAACTTTTTTTTTTACATTGTGTAGTCATTGCATAAATCACTTTCCTATTTGTACTCATTTCATTCTGTATCATTTTATATAAGACTTCTTAGTGGTTTTTTTCTGAATCCATCTCTCTCATAATTTCTTTCATACAGGGTACTGATCTATTTCTTTTACATGCCATAATTTATTCAGCCATTTCTCATGATGGACAACCCCATTTTTATTTCTTTGTTACTATGAATGTATACATATAGATTGTTCCCCCTGTTATTATTGACCTCTTTGGAATACATGCATGATGGAAATATCACTCAGTTAAATAGTACAAATGTTTTAGTACCATTCAGGGAATACTTCTAAATTACTTTCTAGAATGTTAGACCAATTCACAACTCCACCAATAATGCACAAAAAGTTCTGGGCTATTTTGTTATTCTTTGTTTTTGTGGTTTTTTTGGGGGGGGTGTGGTAGTCAGATTTTATATTTTGTCATGACTCTCAGAAAGTCTAATATTCTTTTGTTCATGTTCAGTCATTGAGTCCTGTCCCACTCTTTGTAATCCCATGGACCATAGAATTCCAGGATCTTCTATTCTTTACTATCTCTCAAAGTCTTTCCAAGTTTATTTTCATCGTTTCAATTATGATATTTTTCCATCTCACCCTCTGCTTCCCCCTTTTCCTTTTTTACTTTTCAATCTTTCCCAAGATGAGGGTCTTTTCTAATGACTTTTGTCTGCTTATGATATGGTCAAAGTATTTAAGCTTCAGCTTCAGTATTTGACCTAATGGTGAATAGCTTGAATTAATTTCTTTAAGTAGAGACTGATTTGATTTCCTTACAGTCCAAAGGACTCTCAACAGTCTTCTCTAGCACCACAATTTGAAAGAATTCATTCTGTGGCATTTGTCTTTCCTTATAATCCAAAACTCTCAGCCACACATTGCTATTGAAAAAAAATCTTAGCTTTAACTGTAAGGACCTTTGCTGGTAAGGTGATGCCACTGCTTTTTAGTATGCTGTCCAGATTTGTCATAGCTTTCCTTCCAAGGAGCAAATATCTTTTAATTACATGACTGCAGTCACCATCTTCAGTGATCTTTGAGCCCAAGAATATAAAATCTGACACTGCTTCCCCTTTATTTGCCAGGAAGTAATGGAAGTTGCCAGGATCTTAGTTTTTTAGTGTTGAGCTTCAAACTAACTTTTACACTTTCCTCTTTCACCTTCATCAAGAGGCTTCTTAGTTCCTCTTCATTTTCTACCACCAGAGTGGTATCATCTGCATATATGACATTGTTGATACTTCTCCTGGAAACCTTTATTACAAGTTTTAGTTCATCTAGCCTGGCATGTTTCATGATGTACAATGCATATAAGTTAAATAAATAAGGTGACAAGATAGAGCCTCATCATATTCCTTTTTCAAGCCCATCAGTTATTCTAAGGTCCTCAGGAGACAAGTAAGATGATCTAGTACTCCCCTCTCTTATACTCAATGGCTTATGTCTAGTCAAAAAAGCAGAATCCCCCTTGCTGTCTTCATAACGCAGCAAATGTCTGCATTTTGGTCTCAAGTTGCTCTGCCTCTTCAAAAACCAGCCTGCTCTTCTGGTAATCCTCTGTTCACGTATTGCTGAAGCCTAATATGCAGAATTTTAAGCATAACTTTGTTGACATGTGACATGAATGCAATTGTTTGATAATTTGAACATTTCTTGGCATTGCCCTTCTTTAGGATCTGGATATAAACTGATCTTTTTTAAATCCAGTGGCCATGAATGTATTTGCAAAATTTGCTGGCATACTCAGTGACTCACTTCAAAAGCATAATCTTTTAGGGCATTAAATAGCTTAGCTGAAATTCCCTCACCTCCATTAGCCTTATTGTTAATGCTTCATAAGGCCTACTTGAGTTCATTCTCCAGGAGGTCTGGCTCTAGATCAGTAACTATGTCATCATGATTATTGGTGATATTAAGATCCTTCTTGGATAGTTCTTTTGTGTATTTTTGCCACCTTGTAATCTTTTCTGCTTCTGTTAAATCCCTACCTTTTTTGGCCTTTTATCATGCCCATTTTTGTGTCAAACTTTCCGTCGACATTTCTAATTTTCTTGAAGAGTATCTCTTGTTTTTCCCATTCTAGTGTTTTCTTCTATTTCTTTCCATTTCTCATTTTAAAAAGCCTTCTTATCTCTCCTTTATAGTCTGTGGAATTCTGCATTCAGTTGGGTATGTCTTTCCCTTTCTTTTTTACCTTTCATTTTTCTTCTCTCCTCTTCTATTTGTAAAGCCTCATCAGACAGCCATTTTATATTCTTGCTCTTTTTCTCTGAAATGTTTTGTTGTTTTTGTTGCTGCTTCCTATATAAAATTATGAACTTCTGTCCATAGTTCTTCAAGCACTCTGTCTACCAAATCCAAATCTAATCCCTTAAATGTATTCACTACCTTCACTTCATATTCATAAGGGATATTATTTAAGGTCTGATAATTTTCCTTACTTTCTTCAATTTATGTCTGTATTTTGCAATAGTAAACTCATGATCTGAACCATAGTCAGCTCCAGGTCTTGTTTTAACTGACTGTACAGAACTCGTCCAATTTTAACTGCAAACTATATAATCAATCTGATGTCTATATTGACTATCTGATGATGTCCATGGATGGTGTTGCCTTTCGGGTTGTTGAAAAAGAGCATCTATTATTGCCAGCATGTTTCCTTGACAAAACTTTATTAGTTTCTGTCCTGCTTCATTTTAAACTCCAAGACCAAACTTGCCTGTTATTCTAATTATCTTTTAATTTCCTACTTTAGCATTCCAATTCCCTGTGTTGAATGTGACTTCTTTTGGTGTTATTTCTAGATGTTGTAGGTCTTCATAGAACTGACCAACTTTGGTCTCTCTGACATCAGTGGTCGGAGGATAAACTTATATTAGTGTGACATTAAATGATTCACCTTGGATTTGAATAGACATCATTCAGACATTTAAAGATTTTATTCCACTACTGTTTTTTCACCCCTTTATTGACTACCAGTGCTGCTCCATTTCTTCTGAGAGAGTCTTGCCCACAGTAGCATAGTAGTGATCATCTCAATTAAATTCGCCCATTCTCATCCATTTTATTTCACTGATACCCAAAATGTCGATATGTAATCTTTTCATCTCCTGTTTCACCTCATCAAGCCTACCTTCCTTCATAGATATTACATTTCAGGTTCCTATGCAATACTGATTTTACAGCAACACACTTTCCTTTTTTCACCAGATTTATTCACAGCTAAGTTTCCTTTTGGCCTTGGCCCAGACATTTCATTAGTACTGGAGCTATTTGTAGTTGTCCTCTATTCTTTGCCTGGTAGCATATTGGACATCTTCCAATCTGAGGGCCTCATCTTATGATGTCATCTTCCCTATCATTTTAGTGCTGTCCATGGAATTTTCTTGGCAAAGATACTGGAGTGGTTTGCCATTTCTTTCTCTAGTGGATCACCTTTTGACAACAAAATGCTCTTATGACCTGTCCATCTTGGGTAATCCTGCATGATATAGCTAATACTTTCATTGATCTACAGAAGCTGTTCCACCATGACAAGCCAGTGATCCATGTGAATGATCCTTAAGTAATCTTTTCTGGACATTTTCCAGGTCAGTCATTTTGTTACCTTTGGTCTTTTAATTGTTGAGTAGTTTTACTTCTTTCTATTGTTTCTTGTTATCCATTGAATCATTGAGCTCTGTGTGTTCCACTATTTTTTAGAGGATTAACTACTTGGATCATATTTTCTACCTTATTCTAGGACAAGCCTCCACAACTTGGGACCATAGGCCACTTTTGGCCCTCAGGCCACTTGTAGTCCACTGGCCTGTGAAAAATAAAGAGGAAAGCATCTTTTGTGTAGAGAGAAAATTCTTTAGCAGGTCACAAGCTGCCTGAGGGCTGTAAGCAGCCCACAGGCAGCGAGGTGTACAGGCTGGTTGTAAGCTATTTATTTCATTTCCATTTTTTAAAAGATCTAATTTTATTTTTTTTATCTCTTCCTTAATTGCTTTTATCTATTCTTGGAGCTCTTGTGGTCAAACCATTTTCTTCACTAATATTTTACTTCACTAAATCTAGAGTTTTCTTCTGTTTATTCATATCTTCATTGTCTCAAGTTCTAGAATGGGGCATATTAACATGGCCAGCCTCCACTACTCCCTACATTCTTGAATCCAGCCTGTTGTACTTTCTCTGCAATGTCTGATTGCTGCTACTGCATTGTCACAGTTCTAGAGAGTGTGGCTAGAACCAGACTTTGGCCTTCTGAGCCTTGGCTTCTGTCTCTAAGATATAAGGAATTTGTGGAAGAATTTATACAGAATGACAAAGTAAAACATATGAAAAGATCATTTGAGTCATAGTAGATGTTTTCTGAAACTGTGTAGCAGACCAATGAATACCTAGTTAGGAGGTAATAACCATGGTTTAAACCCCACTGGCCAGAGAAGGAAAAGAAAAAAATGTTATTTGGGGACCTGGGTGTTAGGGGTCCCTGACCAGCAAGGACCCCAATCTCAGTACGCAATGATGAGGCGGGAGTCAGGAAAGATGCAACTCTGATTTATTGGGACACATTATCCAGTTTTATAGGATTTTGCACTACATGAGCAGAAGCAGGTGTTCAAGGGGTAAGGGGATGACAGCATGGGAAGATCAATATTGGGTGGGAAGAATCTGGATTGTTGTAAACTATGATTCCTACAAGCGTATGGGAAAAACTAGGGCTGTAGTAAGGTAGTTTCCATGGGGGTATGAGAACAAAGGGGAGTGCTGTCCTACAGTATCTACGGAGGCATGGGAAGGCTCAGGCATGTAGCCAGCTGATATCAGAGCTGTATGAGCTATGTGAGGCATGGGGCAAGATGCCCTTGTAAAGTATCAAAGATGTTCCAGTAAGTAAAGTATCAAAGCATTGTTGTGTTAGGCACTGGTTCAAGAGCATTAGGTAGTAGCCAGCTGCATTCCTCCTTCTGGGCTGGTGAGTTCCTGGTGAATGGACTCTGCCTGCATGAGAAAGGATGGCTATGAGAGAGGGAGGGGGGCTGTTAGGGACAGAAGTCCTTCCTCCGGGCACGTACCATTCCAACTCCTACTAAGCCTGTCTGGTTTTACCCAGGAAACAGGCCAAGCGCTAGGGTCTGAGCAGCCCCAGGGTTGGAACCAACTCCCTACACCTGGGGACCTCTATAGCTTGGCAGAAGTGGTAATAATGAAAAGGACTACACTAATTAGTTCTATTTAAAACTTCATTTGGACTTGGTCGGTATTAGAAGATTCCCCTCTAGGCAGTCCCTTCCTTCAGTTTTCCTCATTTTCTACTGTTCTACAACCACAGTCCAAACCTTGTTCCTGATTCTTACCCATGGCCCAGGGAGGGGAAGAGTTACATCAGTAGATGTTGGATTGGTAGCCAGCAGTAGATGAGAGGTAGGCAGCAGTAGATGAGACTCTAAAGGAATATAAAGCAAATTAACATGGAACCCATATGGGCTGAAGAACTTAAAGAAAGGCTCAAGGTAACAGGGCATGGAAATGTTATGATGGCATGCACACCCTTGTGTTTGTGAACAGATCTTTGATTTAAGGGTAGAGGTATCTTTGACTAGACAGTGTAATAATCCCTGTTTATGCTTCTTGCTAATTAAAGCACAATCACACAACCTCATGTAAATTATGTCTCATTTTATTTAAAAATCTTATCCTGCCCCCAGAGGAGGATTCATCGTGATAAATTGATCCAGGCAACTTAAGAGAAAGCACTATTTCCTTGGTTTCGTATATATGTTGTAAATAGTATGCACTCAAAGGATTATTATTTAATTAAATGCTTGTTTAGTATGAAAAGTCTGGCTTTAACACATTGTTAATAGAATATTTGCTTAATATAAGAAAAGGAACAAACTGAGAAAAACTTAAAGGGAAACCCTGTTTATAAGGCACTGTCTGAAGAATTTCTTGTTCATTGGAATTTTCTTTAATGTTAGGTGTTCTTAACCACATCTTGATAACTAATTAAAATTAATTGGCTGCTTTTGTAACCCTATATGTTTTATTTAATGCATTTAAAAACATAATTCTGAGAAGGGCTCCATAAGCTTCTAACTGTCGTTGAGATCCATGATATAAAAGAAAAGGTTATGGAGCGCTGGTTTCTGTCAACAATTTGTTAAGTACCTATTATGCACTAGATACAATCCTCTATTCTCAGAAATAGATATGACAGCTACCTTACCTGCAAGGAACTTACATTCTAGTGAGGGAAATTCATATGTGAATAAGTAGAATATGCAAGAAAGTATGAAATAAGTGCAGTGAAGAGCAAGGGATTATGAGGAATTTAAAAATGCAGAGAATGCTTTTGCCCAGAAAGAGGCAAAGTGTCAAAGAAGACTTCGTAGAGGAAGTGGTAGCCAAACTGGGTCTTGAATCAAAGGAAGGAAGGCAAAACAGAAATGCAATGAGTCTATTCCAGTCATGAGGAACAACATGAAGAAAAATAAGATCAGGCAATAGGACAAGCCTTTAAATCATGGTTATCTTTGATGTGTAAATATCTCCTCCCCCTTTTAAAACTTCTTTATGGTAGAAACAGTGAATTTCAAATTTATGAGTGAATAAAATGAAATGCTATGCCGATTTTAGTAAAAATCTGCACTCAGGTTCTTGTATTGCTCCCCTAACAACACCATTTTTATTTTTTTTTTTTACGTTGTTCATTTCTTTTTTTTTTATATTTTTTTTGTTTTTTTTTCCTTTATTTATTTTTAGTTTACCACACACGGTTCTACATAGTTTTGAGTTCCAGTTTTTCTCCCCTCCCTCCCCCCTCCCTCCCCAAGACAGCATGAAGTCTCATATAACTGTCATGTATAACTTCACATTGAATTAATTTATGCTCTAGTCAAGTTGTGGAGAAGAATTTTGACCAATGGAATGAATCATGAGAAAGAAGAAACAGAACCAAAAAAAAAAAAACCCAAAAACAAAAACAAAAGAGAAGCAGAAAAGGCGAGTATGTAGTGTGCCTCAGTCTGTATTCAAACTTCGCAGTTCTTTCTCTGAATGAAGATAGCATTCTCCATCGTGAGTCCCCTGGAGTTGTCCTTGCCCCTTTAGGTTGCTGAGAGAAGCGCAGTATGTCAGGGTTGGTCCTCACGGAATCCACATATCTGTGGCTGTGCACAACGTTCTCCTGGCTCTGCTCCACTCACTCAGTATTGTGTCGTGTAGGTTTTTCCAGGTTGTTATGAAGTCTGCATCATCCCCATTTCTTATGGCACAATAGTATTCCATCACCTTCATATACCACAGCTTGTTCAGCCATTCCCCAATTGATGGGCATCCCTTTGCTTTCCAATTCTTGGCTACCACAAAGAGAGCTGCTATAAATATTCTTGTACATATGGGTCCTTTTCCCGCTTGCGTGATTTCTTTGGGATACAACCCTAGAAGTGGTATTACTGGGTCAAAGGGTATGAACATTTCTATAGCCCTTTGGGCATAGTTCCACACCGCCCTCCAAAATGGCTGGATCAGCTCACAACTCCACCAGCAATGCAACAATGTTCCAATTTCCCCACATCCTTTCCAGCATTTATCATTCTCCTGATTTGTTATTTTAGCCAATCTGACAGGAGAGATGTGGTATCTAAGAGTTGTTTTGATTTGCATTTCTCTAATCAGCAGCGATCCAGAGCATTTTTACATATGCCTGTAGATAGCTTTAATTTCTTCCTCTGAAAACTGCCTGTTCATATCCTTTGACCATTTCTCAATTGGGGAATGGCTTGTATTCCTATATATTTGGCTTAGCTCCCTGTATATTTTAGAGATGAGGCCTTTATCAGAGATACTAGTTGCAAAGATTTTCTCCCAATTTTCTGCTTCCCTCCTAATTCTTGTTGCATTGGCTTTTTTTGTACAAAAACATTTCAATTTGACATAATCAAAATTATCCATTTTGCATTTTGTAATGCTCTCTATCTCTTGTTGGGTCATGAATTCTTTACTTTTCCACAAATCTGATAAGTAAACTATTCCTTGCTTTCCCAAATTACTTAGAGTATCAACTTTTACTCCTAAATCATGAACCCATTTTGACTTTATTTTGGTATATGGTGTAAGATATTGGTCTATGCCCAGTTTTTGCCCTACCATTTTCCAATTTTCCCAACAGTTTTTGTGAAATAGTGAATTATTAGCCCAGAAACTGGCTTCTTTGGGTTTATCAAAGAGTAGATTGCTAAACTTGTTGATTTCACCTACTTGTGTACCTATCCCATTCCACTGATCCACACCCCTGTTTCTTAACCAGTACCAGGCAGTTTTGATGACTGCTGCTGTGTAGTACAGTTTAATATCTGGTGTGGCTAAACCACCATCTCTAGCATGTCTTTTCATTAATATCCTAGATACTCTAGACCTCTTGTTTTTCCAAATGAATTTTGTTATTATTTTGTCCAGCTCAGTAAAAAAATTTTTTGGTCTGCTCCCATGGTGCTGGGGGCAGAGCACAACCCCCAGGGCTGGGGCCGGACTGCTCTCTAACCTGGTCTAGCAGCTTACCCCTAACCTGCTCCGTGGTCTTTGGTGTTTGTGGGTTGAGAATTCTGGTAACTGCCACAGCTCAATGATTCATGGCCCTAAGACTTGCTCCAGTCAACTCCCCGTCTGATGTCTGGGGGTGGTGGAGCTCCAGCATCAGCTGGAAAAGGAAGTAAGAGAAGTAGAGGAAAAACTGGGAAGAAAAATAAGAATGATGCAAGAAAACCATGAAAAACAAGTCAATGACTTGCTAAAGGAGACCCAAAAAAATACTGAAGAAAGTAACACCTTAAAAAACAGACTAATCCAAATGGCAAAAGAGCTCCCAAAAGCCAATGAGGAGAAAACTGCTTTGGAAGGCAGAATTACCCAAATGGAAAAGGAGGCCCAAAAGACTACTGAAGAAAATACCACATTAAAAATTAGATTGGAGCAAGAGGAAGCTAGTGACTTTATGAGAAATCAAGATATTATAAAACAGAACCAAAGGAATTAAAAATGGAAAACAATGTGAAATATCTCATTGGAAATACCACTGACCTGGAGAATAGATCCAGGAGAGATAATTAAAAATCATTGGACTACCTGAAAGCCATGATAAAAAAAGAGCCTAGACATCATCTTTCAAGAAATTATCAAGGAAAACTGCCCTGATATTCTAGAGCCAGAGGGTAAAATAGAAATGGAAAGAATCCACTGATTACCTCCTGAAAAAGATCCCAAAAAGAAAGCTCTTAGGAATATTGTCGCCAAATTCCAGAGTTTCCAGATAAAGGAGAAAATAGTCCAAGCAGCCAGAAAGAAACAATTTGAATATTGTGGAAACACAATCAGGATAATACAAGATCTAGCAACTTCTACATTAAGGGATTGAAGGTCTTGGAATATGATATTCCAGAGGTCAATGGAGCTGGGATTAAAATCAAGAATCACCTACCCAGCAAAACTGAGTATCATGCTCCAAGGCAAAATATGGATTTTCAATAAAATAGAGGACTTTCAAGATTTCTCAGTGAAAAGACCAGAGCTGAATAGAAAATTTGACTTTCAAACACAAGAATCAAGAGAATCATGAAAAGGTAAACAAGAAAAAGAAATCATAAGGGACTTACTAAAGTTGAAATGTTTTGTTTACATTCCTACATGGAAAGATGATGTGTGTAATTCACGAGACCTTTCTCAGTATTAGGGTAGTTGAAGGGTGTACATATATATATATATATATATATGTGTGTGTGTGTGTGTGTGTGTGTGTGTGTGTGTGTGTGTATGTATACACACATAAAGGGCACAGGGTGAGTTGAATATGAAGGGATAATATCTAAAAAATATAAAATTAAGGGATGATAAAGGAATTCATTGTGAGAGGGAGAGAGGAAGAGATAAAATGGGGTAAATTATCTCACTTAAAAGTGGCAAGAAAAAGCAGTTCTGTTGGAAGGGAAGAGGGGGCAGGTGAGGGGGAATGAGTGAACCTTGCTTTTATCAGATTTGACTTGAGGAGGGAATAACACACACACTCAAATGGGTATCTTACCCCACAGGAAAGTAGGGAGAAGGTGATAAATAGGGGGGATGATAGAAGGGAGGGCAGACAGGGGAGGAGGTAATTAATAGCAAACACTTTTGAAAAGGAACTGGGTCAAGGGAGACAATTGAATAAAGGGGGGCAGGATAGGATGGAGGGAAATATAGTTAATCTTTCACAACATGAGTATTGTGGAAGTGTTTTACATAAGGATACACGTGTGTCCTATGTTGAATTGCTTTCTTTCCTGGGCAGGTGGGTGGGAAGGGATGAGGGGAGAGAATTTGGAACTCAAAGTTTTAAAAACAGATGCTCAAAAAAATTGTTTTTGCATGCAACTGAGAAAGAAGATATATAGGGAATGGACCATAAAACTCTATCCTGCCCTACAAGAAAGTAAGGGGAAAGGGGATGGAGAGGGGATTGCAATGACAGAAGGGAGGCCTGACTGGGGAATGGGTCAATAAGAATACATGCCATCTTGGAGTGGGGGGAGGGTAGAAATGGGAAGAAAATTGGTAACTCAAAAACTTGTGGTAATCAATGTTGAAAACTAAAATATTAAATAATAAAATAATTAAGAGAAAAAAATTTTAAAAAAGAGAAATAAAAATAAATTTTAAAAAATTCTAGGAAAATATATATATTTAAAAATAACTAACAATTCAGGGAGCTATATGTGTCAAATTAACGGCATAGGCAAGAATTGATTTAGTATTTCAGAAGAGGGAAAAGTGCCTTAAGTTAAGTCATCAGGCAAGGTTATGTATAATGGTTGGAATTTAGAGATAAGATTTGGATATATAAAGAAGGAAAAGGTATTTCATCTTGTGGTATCAGGAATTATAAAAGATGGTAAAACATTAGACAAGTTGGAATCTGAAACCAGTGTTTCATGGGAAGAAAACATTGTCACAGTAATCAAACTTCTTAGGGCCCTGTCAGTTAGTAAGCACTTATTATATACCTGTCATGTACCAGGTACTATACTAAATTCTGGAATTTGTTAATCAATTTCTTTTCTATAAAAATTGTTGCAGTTGTTGACCTACAACTATCCTTTCATTTGTCCTTTTTTCTGTTTGAAGCACTTTGTAACATTCTTGATTAAAATAAAAACATTAAAACAAGAATAAACATAGAGAGACATGGTTGTCACAGATTTTGATAGGGACAGGGGGGCGAGGCAGGGATATCTAGTTTTTGCGTGATGCAAACTTGAAAAAAAAAACTATATGATAAAGGCAGCCAAGAAATTCCAATTTACAAAAAAGAAAAAAAAATGATGTGATGATCCCCTTATAATCCGATTTGATCAGACCATATCTAGAGTATTGTGTTCAGAATTAAATTTCATGTTTTAGGATGCATATTTAGGAAGCTGAAAGTATTCCAGAGAAAGGCAGCTATCACGGTGAAGGGTATCAGGACCATACTATAATTGTATTGATTGAATGAATGAATAAATGACCGAGTGAAAAATGGTTTTAAAGTACCTAGTATTTGTCAAATCCCAAGCTAAGTTCCAGGGATTCAAATGCAAAAATGAGACTCTCCTAGACCTTTCAAAGCTTACATTCTAAAGGATGAGATGATACACATAGGGGTAAATAGTGATTATCTGAGCAATCACAAAGTTACTGAGTTGGACAATGGGGTAGTTCGTTGGCATATTCTTTCCAAAGGCAATGCTAATGTTGATATGAATATAGCTCTCAGAGCTAGAGGTGGAAAGTGTAGGGAAAGAGTATGTACATTTCATCAGGGTAATCACACTTGCAGAGAAGGAAAACTGGGAGAAACTGAAGACATTTTCTATAACAGAGTCAGAGTCAGGATTCCCAATATATTCTGAGAGGCTAGAATATTGGGTCAAATCTGATAAGATAAATCTTAATAGGAATAAATGCAAAATCTTACACTTAAAAGAAAGCAGCTTTGCAAGTACCAGTTCAGGATAGAAAGACATAACTAGATGACAATTCATTAAGAAACTATTTCAGAACCCAGTTCAGAGACTCAATAAGGCAGTAATATGATAGCACAAGCAATGAAAGGTAATGGAATCTAAGGCTGATCATTGTGTTAGTCATAGACATTATAGTCCTACTGTACTATTTCCTGGTCTTTCTGGAATATTATGTTCTGTTCTGGTCAACACATTTTGGGAACTATGCCAATAATGTTGAGGGCATTCAGTGAAACAAAACCATGATGGTGAAGAGCCACAAGACCATAATACATGAGAATCAACTGAAGAAAAAAGATATCTTTAGTCTGGAGGAGAGAAGACTTAGGAGAAAAAAATGATAGATGTCTTTAAGAATCTGAAGAGCTGTTATATGGAAGAGACTAAATTTATGTCACTTGGCTCCCAAATAGAAGACTAGGAATAATAAGTGGAATTCATAAAGAAGTAAATTTAGGCTTGATGTCAAAGAAATTAAAAAAAAATAAAAACAAAAGCTTCCTAATAATTAGAGCTGTGGTTTTGTATCTGAGTAAGGATTAATAAAAAACTTCATCCTTCTAAGTCTGTCAGTGCAAGCATTCAATGAAAGCAAAATACCTCCAGTCTGAAAGAAAAATGATGGCTTCTGAAATGAAGCAAAATCTGTCACTCTTACGCCCGATCAACTCATTTTGGATCAAAATGACTGCAAATCAAGGTGAATGCATGTAAGAAATGTAAAAGAAGCAATTGTGTGTATGAATATAAAGGAGCTGAGACTAAAGTTTCCTTTCTATGCTGCCACTGTATGAAGATATCAGATGCAGAGATATAGCTTCTATGCAGAAAGAAAATGTTTGATCTGTTTTTAAATGCACATTAATTGCCTAACAGGCTGTAAAATCATGCCTCTTAAATATGCATTGTATTGCTACACTTTTTACAAGGTATATAAAAGGCCTGTTCTCTAGAGAAGATGAGGGCTTCAGTTTTTGACACTGCCAATCTGTCACCTTTCACAAGTACTAAATTTCAATTCCAAAATCTGAAAGATAATCATGTCTAAAAGGGACTTTGAACACATTTACTCCTCAGCCAATTACATCTTTTGATTTGCTTTCCCAAACTCTGTGTGCTTCTAAAAATACTTATGCTCACAGTTTTAAGGGCTTGGGCAATTAGCCAAGCCATGTATACTATTTCAAAATTTTGTCTAAAATCCTGATATTTGGAGCCTTCAGATTTTTTTCTCCTTCAGGGTTCAGAATCCTTCCAGAAATCAGCCACCACCTGAATGAGAAATACATACAGATTGAGGGGAAATGCATAGAACAATAGCTCACTTTTATGTAGTGTTTATGGAGTGTGACATATTGTGTTAAGGGCTTCACAATTATTTTTTATAATTTGATCTTCACAATGACCTAGGGAGATAGATGTTATTATCATCTCCATTTTATAGATTAAAAAAGGAGGCAACAACTTGTCATTTAATGAGTCTTTAATAGCTAGTGACACAGCTCGTAAGTCTGAATCTGAACTCAGTTCTTCTGGCCTGTAGATTCTGTAGTCCATTTACTGCACCACCTAGCTGCCCATAAGGTGTCTATAAAAGTTCATAAATTTCAAACAAAAGAAAAACACATATAAGGTGAAAGGAACCAGAAGAAAAAAGAAATAAGAAAATTGTTGGGGAGGGGGAAGGGAAGAGTTTCAATACAGCAGTGGTAACAGAATTTCTGTCCCTTGGGACAGAAATGATTCCCACCCATAGACATGTAGATGAGAACAATTTTTCACAAGTGAACATGAGCCTGGGAATGGAAGATGGTCACAGTCATCTTTGCTGTGCCTTGAATATATAGGTTTAGCTCTCATGTATTGGGGTGATGGCAGAAATGTTATGACTGGTAAACAACTTCGTAATACCTCAGTAGACACTGAAGGCATCAATATAGCTCTCCAAAGGCCCAAGGAGTAAGAGAGTAGTCCTGAAGAGATGCTTACTCTATATGACACAGAACAACATTTGAATAAGCCACAGCATGGAGAGACATGCAGCCTAGTGTCACGTCAACAGAAATATCTTGTGATGATTTTGAAGGTAGAGGCTTTGAAGTAAAATACACATAAAGAAAAAAAATACATGGCAAACAATATTTCTCTATATCTCAAATGTAAACCTAGTAAAAGTGAAAAAGAGGAGTTAAAAAGCACAATAACATTAGCCCTTGATTTAGTGAGTCATGATTTTATTCAACAAACAAATATTAACTTTAATAAGTGCTTACTAAATGTAAAGCACTGCATTGCATTCTTTACATTTCTTTTAAAGACAACCTCTGCCTTCAAGGAACTAACATTATGTTAGAATTCATAGTTGATATTTCTAATGAGGCTGATGAGAAAAGGGAAAAAAATGTTAGCAGCAATCCCTGATGTCAAGGAGCTTATCAAAGAGAGATTTGTTCACATATAAATATACACAAATTTGCTAATGTGGTTTTCACTGCGTAATGCCATATTCACCTTTAGATTGAGTTCACTATGTGTCATACCATTGATCAACTGTTTGGATTCTTCATATATTTCCTCCCCCTTCACATTCATTGCAACAAAGTTAGATTGTAACTAATTATACTAATATATTATGCTAATAAGGTTTGTCTTTATGGTTATATTTTTCAAGATATTAGGACACGCCCTGTTTTCCTGAGCTAAGGCCCAGAAAGTAGGCTGTGCCCTGAGCTTGGCATAACAACAATATTTTGTGCTCACCCTCTAGATGATCTCAACTATAGCAAAACCCCTGAACTGGGAGTTAGGATTTCCCTATTTTCCAGGGGATCCTCACCTGAGAGTTGGAACTGTAGCCAACATACTGCAGCAGAAAGTAATCAATCACTGCTCTTAAAACTTGAATAATCCTTGTGCTTCTAACTGCTTAGTGAACAGAATCAGGTGGTCCACTCCTACTCCTGCCATGCTAACTTTGGTTCTATACCCCACTGAATGATCATAAGGCTCAATAACCATTAAGACTTGAGACAATCACAAGGCTCAATGATTCTAATAACTTTGAGACTGTTCCCATAGGACCCACAAATGCATGTATTGTCCCAAAAATACCTGCACACAGTGGGCCTGCCAGGAGAGCTGTTTATTCAAGACCTAAGAATAAGTGTGTTGAGTTCCACCTCTTTGTGATATTCATGCCTAAGAACCCTACCTCTGTCACAAGTGAGCAAGTCTTCCTTCTCTGGAAGATGGACTTCCACCTGCAGGTATTTTCCTCACTCTGAAATTAAACTGCCATTTGATTCCTGACTCACCTGTCTCTGGCCTATTTTGTTTAGCTCCAAGAATTCACAGGCTAGAGATCGGTCCATTCTGGACTACATTTAATATTTTTGTCATGTTTAAAAGGAATATCAAAAGGTAGGATGACAAGGGGTCTAATAAAATAATATTTCTTGTTGCCTTTGATCACAAGTCCACCACCCCCTCACTCTTGCAACTCTTCTATTCATTTCCTCAAGAATGACCTGTGAATCATCTTTCAGTTTGTCAGCAACTTTCTTGTATCAATGCTTTCTGACTTTGCTAAGAGTGAAAACATCTATTTAGTCCCAGATCTATTCTCCTAGTTATTTATTAACCTCCTAGTGGTTGCAAAAAGATTTTACGTTTAGAGTAGTAATAGTTCAATCCATGTTATATGATCTAAAAATCATGTAATTCATAGCAATTTCTGACATTTTCTAAACTATTCTGCCACTCATACTAAGGGTTTCATCTTAATTTTTTTAATTGTTTTGTGAGCAGCTGTGACCAGATTATAGTTCACTTAGTGATCATCCTCAACTTAGCTGGGCTGGTCCTTGGTCAGCAGACAGTCTGACAGTGAGGACATATCTTATTGCTTACCAGTTTTGTACAATATGACAAAATCTGTACTTTCCTGGAATAACTTATGAGAATTCAGCTGAAATCCTACACAAAATGTGTTTTGGAAGTTTGAACAATGTAGAAGTAGGCATGGGGGGTGGGGAACAGGAACATTTTAATTAATTTTATTTTAGCAGACCAGAAATGATTAGTTATGAGAAAGATGAATAAATTAAGAATCAGTTATCTATGTAAAGTCAAATAATTAATTGGCTGGTCAGAAAAAAAGGTCAAAATCTATAGCAAATTAGTAGAAAGGGTAAACATGGCAAAACACTGTGTAATTACAGTAGATCCAAATTGGTCTATTTTAAATGGCATCTGAAACTCTGAAAACAGTAGAAAAATAAAGAAAATTAACTCCCTCTGCATTTTTAAAGGACACATTTACAAAACAACTACCACACTGAGGAGCCTAAAAGCACTTAGAAACTAAGTTTCTTCTTGCCGAGATGAGGGCCGTGTAAGCTAATAGAAAAACCATTTTGGTGTAAAACTTATTTTCAAAATATTATGGAAGAGGAAGACAGAAGATGGAGGAGTTTCATCTCACAATTTAGTGAAATTTATTTAAAAGGAAAACAGCTCTTTAGATACCTTGGAATGAAATCCAGCCAAGGCAAACAATCTCAAGAGTACTTGTTGATATAAGTCAAAGGGTTATCACAAAAATCCATGAAATGAAAGAACACATACTTTTTTTTCAGAGCATGGCAGTTAGAAAACTTCTTGAGTTAACACATCCCCATGTGCATTTTTTAAATCAGTGTAGACAGACTGTGAATTTGATCCAAAATTGACTCAGAGGAGAGGACTCTCCTGAATTTGAGTTTGGAAAGTGCACAATACTTTTGATGATCCTGAGCTGCTTCCTGACATAAAAGTCCATCTTTCTGTCACTGATGTTCCCCTAGTCATCCTATATATAGCTTTTCATCATGAAATAATATGATCTGAGAAGAATCAAGATTGAAAGTGACTTAAATGGCAATGGAAACACAAACACATACACAAACACAGGGTGACAGTAGAGAGTTGACTATTACTAAAAACAACTTGTATGCAAAAAATACCTAAAATGACCATCAAAAACATATATGCTAAAAACAGCCACAGGGTGTTTATGTAATAAAACAGAGTTAACATGTAAACAAACTTAATCCTGAATTGGTAACACATGGAATAGTAAAAGAACTAAACTTGTTTTCTTTGTAGAATTTACAGAAAGGCGTGAACGAGAATCACATAAGATAAAATGGGTTAAATAGGTTGAAATCCACATCACTTAGAAGGGTACTGACCCTAATGAGATCACAGATCTAAGTTGGGAAGTAATATGATATTGCTGTTAGTGAGACCTTAGCCCCACTGTGTCCTCTCACAAAAGTAAATTGGCCTTTGCAACCAACCCCAGTAATTTGTGTTTTGGACCCATTTTTCATTTGTATACATTTAGTTTGAAGGAAAGAACAATTTTCCTATATATCATATGTCATTCTCTTAATACTATCTGTGGCTAATAGTATTAATAGTGAATAGTAGGAATATTAATAGTATTAATATTAAAAGTAAATATAAGTTAAACACATATTGAAGACAAAAAAGGAGAGGCTTTTCTTTTTGCTCTTACATATTCATATATACTTACATGTATATATATGCTACATAATTATAACTGTATATAAACTACATATGCTTGCATATGTGTATGTATATATAAATACAAACACACAAACACAGACATTTGTTTCTTTACCTATATTTATTATATATATTAGTGCATATGCTGAAAGGGTTTTACCAGGGTGTGGCTGCTGTGTATGCTACAGCTTCTTGGAGCAACAGGTGAGAGTACCTATGTTTATATACCTATACTTATCTATGCCTATGTTTCTAGATATTCCAAGTTCTTCTCTCTAATTGGAATTATTTTTTTTTTCTTTTTAAAAACTATGCAGGCTTCTAAGAAAAAAATATTTTTCCAAGGAATCGCTCACAAATAGAATCATATTTTTCAACAGATGCAGTAAGATTAAACTGATACTAAATCCTATGGTCACACAATTTCTCTCTATAGATTAATTTCAAGAGCATACAGTTGATCATAGTTCTCTAAAGAAGAGAAATACATTATCTGGAAAATTAATTAAAAATAAATATTTTCTACTTGCCTTTAAAATTGAACTGCTAAATACACTGCACAATTCTCATTTTCAATGAAGATTTTTCTGCATCATGGCATAATTGAGCTGTGCTCATCCTATGTCCTTCTAACTTGATTGTGAGATCAAAGTTCTTAGCTGCTGTAATAAGTGTCCTCAAAAAAAATCAAACCCTGTTGGAATTTTAAACTTGTAATATTAGTCAACAATTCAAAATTTTTATTAACAATTAATAGTGGTTATTTGAAATATCAATGATTTACTTATAAAAAGTGTTCCAATGATTTTACATCCCAATTATGTACATGCATACATATGTACATATTTGTATTTATGAATTAATATATAGTCCCCTAAACTTCCTTTTCTTCTCCTGTAGTACTTTTTATCACTTCTCTCCCTCAGAGAGGAGGAAAAGAAAAAGAAAAAGGATAAGGATTAACAAGCCACTACATTGGGGGCTGGGATTGGTCAGGATTAGATTGGATGCTTTATGGGTAGCCTGAGAGTCCAATATGGGGGAGGAGTTCAGAATCCTAACACCATTGATAGCCAAAAGAAGAGACAGAGGAAAGGAGCACGTTAACACAAGAAGTGCATTTGATGTTAAGTAGATAACCATGATATAAGAAAGCAAATAAAATCAGTCAATCACCCTAATGTGTGTGTTAAACCTGCATATTCACAGGCGAAAGAGTGCTAGCTTTGTACATATGCAATATAACTTTTAATGGGATGTTAGTCCCAGGTGTATGGGTGTTCAGGGAAGACTAGTACCTCCTTGTCTGAGAGCTTGCCAAGCCCTTGTCAGGGCTACCCATCAATCTTCCGTGTCCATCTGGCCCTCAGCTCTCACTTGTTGCTCCAGGAAGCTGTAGCATACACAGCAGCCACACCCCAGTAAAACCATTGGAGGTGTCTACCCCAAGCATGTGAAGATTTTCCCTAACAAAATAGGCGGATGAGAACAATTTGTCCCAATGGCCAGAAAGTGGCTGAAGCAGGCACTGTGGAACAGACATAGGAGACACCAAGGTAATCCACTGCATCCCGGGCCAGGCCAGTTGTCTTGACTTTTGTCCTGCCACTGGAGTTCAATGGCTCAGAAAGAGAGAGAAAGGTTGACAACTTTGTGCAACTCTGCCTCACCTAAATACAGGTCAGGTACAAGTCATGACAACATCTGTGATGTCAGTGGTCATGTTTGAAAATGAATAACAAAAAACAATTAGTCAGCCCATTCCTTGTACATTAAAAAGACCATTTGTTGGAATTTAGGAATTGGATACCCCAACCATGAATGATTTTTCTGGATTTGAAGCTTAATGGGGAAAATAATAATAATGATAATAGCAATAATGATAATAATATGTCCATAGACATAATAGCAGTACATAATACAGACACTGTAGATTCAACGCGATACTATGGCAAAATTGTCTCTTGTGTTTTAATTCAAGTTCTACAAAATCCTTGGATGCTCTAGTGCTAACCATCATTAACTTTATCAGAAATATTTGATAGTGCAGAACCTAGAACTTTAAAGGAAAAGAGCAGGTGGTTGGTTAGGTTTGTGCCAAGGGACAAAGACTAGAAAGCAATTCTATTTATGATACAATTAGTACAGAGTCTGGCTGTCTTCCCATCACTATCTCATCAACTCATTCACTGGACTGTTTGCACAATGACTTAATTGGCTTCAATACAAGCAAACACAGTCCTCTCAGCTACATATGTGAATTCCTATCCACCCCTCATGTCAACCCATATTCCATGATGAGGTTACATAAAGTAGGGCTACTACAGGCAAAAAATCGGAACTGTGAACTGAAGCTGAGACAATCCTGCCCAGCCTTAAAAAGAAGCAGGCTTAAATCCATTGGTATGGCCATGTCATCTGTATGGATACAAAGGCTTAGCATATTTACTCATGCCAGCTGTTCTAGTAATTAATTGGCCAGGGTTAAATCATTCTGCCTTTGGGAATTTCTGTTAAGGACCCAGAATAGGCTTCCTTGCAGAAATTATCACTTCAGATTTAAGGGACATATTGTAAGAACAACTGCATTAGATGTCTGGCAACCTACTTATGGCAGGGAATGCCATAGGTCTTCTTATCCTTCCTCTGAGAGTGTCTTGCACTGTACATATAGGGATAGTCTACCATCCATGCCAGGATATCTTACAGAATGTTTCAGAGTGGTTCAACATGTGATATATTTTACTAGTTTTTTTAAGAGAAATTCTGTCTTCTCTCATTTGGTCACAAGCATACACTTTATTATTACTTGGAGTTGTCTGGCAGATAGTGTGGTAGTGCAGATAGGAAGCTAGACCTAGAGTCAAGAAAAACTTAGTTCAAATCCTGCTTGATACACTTATTAATTGTATTAATTTGGGTAGGTTGCTTAATATCTCCGAATGTCAATTTCTTCATCTGAAAAAAATGAAGATAATGATAGTGCTTAGCTAACAAGGTTGTTGTGAGGATCAAATGAGAACACTTATGTGAAATGTTTTGCTAATATTAAAGCACTATATAAATATTAACTATACCACCATCATCATCCAGAAGATTGATTAGTAAATATATGAGAGCCAGGAGAAAATGTGGAAGACAGCACTTCTCAACCAGGTCAAACTACCTGTCTCCCAGGGCTAGAGAATTGTAACTTTCTGAGCAACCTGACTACTATTTTTTTTGTTTTGTCTTTTTTGGAGTGGGGGAAGGCAAGGCAGTTGGGGTTAAGTGACTTGCCCAAGGTCACACAGCTAGTGTGTCAAGTGTCTGAGGTTAGATTTGAACTCATATCCTCCTGACTCCAGGGCCAGTGCTCTGCTCATTATGACACCTAGCTGCCCCTTGACTGCTATTTTTAAAGCTGAGTATTATGCTCCTGAAGATCTGTAGAACCACCCTTCTGGCTTCCTCAGCAAAGGTAAAGGACTCATAGCTGGCTACAGCTTTCTAGGACCAAAGAAGGGTTTAAGTCGGAGAAGATGAGCTATGTTGGTGGAGGGCAGTAGATAGGGAAGAGAAAGAAATACTTTTACGTAGGCATACCTTGGAGATATTGTGGATTCAGTTCCAGATCACCACAATAAAGCAAATGTTGCAGTAAAGTTAGCCACATGAATTTTTTTGGTTATATTTTCATTATACTGTAGTCTATTAAGTGTATGGGTTGTAGGATGTGTTCAGGGAAGACTGGTACCTCTGGTGTGAGGGCTGTTGAGATTTTTTCAGAATTGCTGAGTCCTTTTCAGGGCTGCTTTCCACCTTTGGTGTCCTCCTTTTCTACCTAATTTTCCCCCGTGACTCCAAGAAGCTATAGCATGCACAGCAGACAGGCTAAACCTGGTTGAAAGTAACCTAGGGGTCTCAAACTGATCCATGAGTTGGGGGGGGGTGTTTACCCCAAGCATGTGAAGACTTCCCCTGCTGGAATGGGCAGATGAGAACAATTTGTTCCATTAGCCATGAAGGCAGCTGAAACAAGGGCTGTGGAGTACTTACACATTGGTTAGACATGGAAGACACCAAGGTCATCCACTGTATCTCGAGCCATCACCAGTCATCTTGACTCTTGTCTGCCACTGGACTGTGATGACTCTGGAAGAGAGATTAAGACTTTGTACAACTCTGCCTAATTTAAATCCAATTTAAACACAAATCAAAAGACATCACTCATGACATTTTACCATTTTTACCTACCTCAAAGTCCTGTGGTAACAGGCAAGTGACAAAGCAGCAGGTGCAGATACACTGGGAGCTGTAGTCACATCCCTGCACACAGGCAGTCCAGGACATAGGGTCACCTTTTCACTGGATGCAGCAGTAGGATTTGGAAGCCCCCCACCCTGGTGGTTTCTGAGCAGCCTTTTAATGAATGCACTGCTCATCTCCTGGTATGAGGAAGGGGCTAGAAAATGTGCCCTAAAAATTCTCTGCTTACCCAACACTGGCCTGATTAGTGCAGCAGGCAGAGATCCCACCTTGTGGTGAAAACAAAAAAATATACAAAAAATTCTTCAAAAATTTTTCCACTCACCATCAGTATATGCAATGTGCACACACTTGTAGACAACACAAAATCCAGTAGACCTGGATAGGTCTTGTTTCAAGAGGACTCAGCAGGTACTGTATCAAAATAGCAACTTTGAGTGAAACATGGCTGGCAAACAAAGGCCAGCTTACTGAAATCAAATCTGGATACACATTTTCCTGGGGTGGCTGCAGTGAAGCAAAGCACCACAAAGCTGGTGTAGGTTTTGTAATCAAAATTAATGTAGTCAACAAGCTTGTATTCCTATCAAAAGAAGTGAATGACAGGTTCATGACAATGTGATTTCTACTTGCAGGAAAACACCATCCCACCATCATCAGTGTCTATGCTCCCACCATGACAAATTCTGGAAAGATCAAAGATAAATTTTATGAAGACCTGGTTACACTCATCATCAATGTACCAAAAGAGGACAAGCTTATAATTTTGGGTGTCTTTAATGCTAGAGTAGGCTCAGACTACCAGACTTGGCAGGGAGTCCTAGGGAGGAATGGAGTTGGAAACAGCAACAGCAGTAGTCATTTACTACTGGAGACTTGTACATTTCATTGACTTCTCATCACCAACACTGTCTTTTGCTTACCTAAATGCAGTAAAGCTTCATGGATGCCCTCTCAAAGCAAACACTAGCACTTAATAGATTATGTGATTGTAAGGAGAAGAGACAGATGGTATTTGAAAGTAGTGAAGGCAATATGTGGTTCAGAGTGCTGGACCAATCAAAGACTTATCCTCTGCAAGCTAAATATTCACTTTCATCAAAAGCTGAAGCCCCAAGACAAAATGACTACTAGAAGAATTAATATCAACAGATTAGAGCTCTTCTATGAGAGGGAGCAGTTTGTTGCTAACTTGGAGATAAAGTAGAGCAAATACACAAATGGCAACAGTGTAGCAGAAAAGGAGTGGGCAGCTTTCAGAGAATTGCTCATCTGTGTCAGAACACTTGCAAACATCAAGACTGGTTTAATGAAAATGATGGGTCAATTTGGAAGCTGCTAAACGAAAAATGAGGACTTCACAGGGTTTACCAGCAGGATAGCTTATTCATCTCTAAGAAGGCAGCATTTAATTACATCCAAAGTAAAGTGCAAGTGAAGCTTAAAGAGATGCAAGATCCTTGGCTCCATAAGAAGGCAGATGAAATTCAGTTTTGTTTCTATAGTAACAATCCAAAGTGTTTTTATGATGCCCTGAAGGCTATTTACAGGCCAAAGACCTTTGGTACAACTCAACTACTCAGTGCTGATGGAGCCACATTGATTAGTGATAAGGACATAAACCTGTAGAGATAGGCTGAACACTTCGACAGTGTTCTCAAAAGACCATCTTCAATCAATGCTGAATCCACTGACCATTTATCTCAGGTTGAAGTCAATCCCTCCCTAGCTGAACTTCCAACTGAAGAAGAGGTTCTGAATACCATTAGGATCCTTTCATGAGGCAAAACACATGATGCTGATTCTATTCCAACTGGGATTTACAAGGTGGGGGGAGGGGTCCATTGATCATACAAAAGTTGACTGGAATTTTCTGGGTTATATAGCAAGAGGAAGTTATCCCCCAGGAGTTCAAGGATACCTTCATTGTCCATCTCTACAAAGATAAAGGATATAGATTGTCCTGTGACAATCACAGGGGGATCTCTCTCTTAGTCATTCTAGCAAGATACTTGTCAGAGTCCTCCTTAATAAACTGATCCTTAACCTGGAAGATGGTGATCTACCTGAGAGCCAGTGTATCTTCAGAAAGGACCAAGGAACAGCTGATATGGTGTTTGCTGCCCAACTTCAGGAGAAATGCCAAGAGCAGAACAGAGGTCTGTACACAATGCTTATAGATCTGAGAAAGGCCTTTGACACTGTCAGTCATGACAGCTTATGGAAAATTATGTCAAAACTTGGTTGCCCAGAGTTCATCAGCATTATATGTCAATTTCATGATGGCATGCTTACCCATGTCCTCAATAATGGATAATGCTCTCAACAATGATTGATGCTATTGTGCTTTCTCAGTCAACAGTGGAGTGAAAGAAGGCTGTGTGCTTGCTCCCATGCTTTTTAGCATGATGTTTTCATCTGAGTTGTCAAATACCTTCAGTGAGTATGAACATGGCATCAAGATCAGCTACAGCAGTTACAGTAAATTCTTAACTTGAAAAGGCTTCAAGCCAAGACCAAAGTGGAGAGTGTTGGTACAGATGATTGTTCACTGAATGCAGCCTCTGAAGCTGAGATGCAACAAAATATGGATCAGTTCTTTGGAGCCCATGTTGATTTTGGCCTAACAGCTAAGACCAAGAAAATACAAGTGCTCCCTCATCCAGCACTACACCATCCATATGAGGAACCATTGGTTACAGCAAATGGAGAAGTCTTGAATGTTGTGGATAAGATTAGTTATATTGATAGTGTACTTTCCAGGGATGAACACATTGAAAATGAGGTTGACCCATGCATTGCCAGAGGTAGATTAGTTTTTGGGTGGATCTGAAGGAATGTGTGGGGAGAGAAGAAGAATTAGACTAACTGCCAAGCAGAAGGTCTACAGAGCCATTGTGCTGACTTCCTTGTTGTATGGCTGTGCCATGCCAAGAAACTGAATCACTTCCATCTAAATTGTCTTAGAAAGATTCTGAAGATCACCTGGCAGAATAAGATACCTCTGAGGTCCTTTCTAGAATGAAATTGCCAAGTATTCAAACTCTACTACAGAGAGTGCAACTATGATGGGCTGGCCACATTGTTAGAATGCCAAATGTACACTTGTGAAAGAGACTATTTCATGGAGAACTCACAGAGAGTAAGCATTCACATTGTGGTCAGAAAAAGAGATACAAGGACATTCTCAAGGTCTCTCCTAAGAATTTTTGAATTGATTGCATGGCATGGGAGACACTGGCATAGGACTGCCCAGCATGGTGTGCCCTCATCAAAGGATGTGCTTCTGCTCTAGGAGTGAAGCAGAATCGAAATAGCTCAAAAGAAATGAGAGATGTACAGGTTAAGAGAATCCATCCCAAATGTTTACATTGAGTATTTGTGCCTGATACGTGTAGAGTATTCTGAGCTCATATTGCTTTGCTCAGCCATAGTTGGACACCCTGTAACTTGACTTTGGCATAGTGATATCATTTTGGTCCTCTTTGAGAACAAAGGACAATAACCAACCAACCAATTAAGGGTGAAATAGTGCTATCCTAAAAAGGTTCATACCTTAGTTAAAAATACTTCATTCTAAAAAATGTTTCAACAAATCATAATCTTTTGTGCTGGTGGAGAATCTTGTCTTAATGTTGATGGCTGCTGACTGATCAGGTTGGTGGTTGCTAAAGGTTGGGGTGGCTGTGGCAATTACTTTACCACATCATTTGATGCTTCCTTTAACTTGAACACTTAAAGGTCATTGTAGGGTTATTCATTGGCCTAATTTGCATATTATTGGGTCTTGGAACAGGAAGGCATGAGGGGAGGGAGAGAGATGGGAATAGCATTCAGTAGAGCAATCAGAACACACAAACATTTGTCAATTAAGTTTTCTACCTTACATGAGGGCAGGTGGTAGCACTGCAAAACAATGACAATAGCAGTGTCAAAGATCACTGACCACCAGATTACCATAACAGTTATCATAATAATAATGAAAAAGCTTGAAATATTGTGAGAATTACAAAAAGGTGACACAGAGAAATGGTGTGAGCACTAGCTATCGGAAAAATGACAATAGACATTCTCAACACAGATTTGCCATGAACCTTGAATTTCTAAAAAAAAAAAAAGCAATATCCGTGAAGTACAATGAAATGAGGTATATCTGTAGAGCATCTTTTATATGTTAGGTAGTGTGCTAAGAGTTTTACAAATATCATTTCATTTGATCCTCATAGAGTACCCTGCAAAATAGGTACTGTTATTATATCATTTTTATAGTTGTAGAAACTAAGGTAAAATTTGATTAAGTAGACAAGGGAAGGAGGAAGGGAAGGAAGGAAACCCAGGCTACAAATTTGAGGGAGCTAGTAGGAGCAACAGAGGCTAGGTCCAACTGAGATGAAGGAGCAGTCAGAAATGTAAAGCAGAGCACCTCATCAAATGAAGTCTGTATAGATAAGATGACAATTTTTGGCATCGAATTGATGTCTCTGTGTGAATTCCTTTTTAACAGTGATTTTAAGTAAACTAACCCTGGGACTTCTTACATTTTAAAGATGCTGGTGAATTTATGTCATAGTGCTTCCTGGAATACCAATGGGATTTAACTAAATCTAGTTTTACTCTGATCTGACCAACTCACGATTGGAGTATTCAAAGGTATCTGAGATTGATTGGTCTTGGATTGGTACTTTTCTAAAAAATGCTCCATATGCCTTAGTCTGCTTGAGTAGTAGTAGTAATTGTGAGACCTACTCACCTCAATTCACTTTGATTATGTCTTTGATTTAAAGATACATGGTTTCCTAGGTTGCGGTGATACCTGTTGTTTTATTTCCCAGAGCCAGACCAAGACTGAGGCCTGTGGGTGGCAGGAAAGTAGGAACAGAAGCAGGTCTTCTTAGATCTTTTAAACAATATTTGCATTGATGCCTTTCCTTTCATTTATCATTATTTCTAAATATGATTCATATTCCAATAAGAACATCTCTTGTAAGGTAGGTGGGGGCAGGTAAGACAAACAGTTATGAAAATAAACATGAAACACAATTAACAGTATATACAAGGATGCATGCCCATGGTTAACATCTTTTTTATTTTCATGAAAGAGATCACTGGGCCTCTAGAATGATGATTAAATATTGTATATAGTTCTGTGTGTCCTATACAAAATCGTTAAGATATAAATGCATTATTAGTATTATTAGTTATTAGTATTATGCTATTATGCTAATAGCATAAAATGCTATTAATATACTTTCTAGTTCAAATAGAGGTGGATGTTAGGTTCGATTCCTTCAGATCCAGAACTGGACTAAAATACTGGGCTAGTCTCAAAACTGAATGTTGGTCTATACTACAAATTAGTGTTAAACAGAGAAGATAACAAATTCAAAGTGTATTGAACAATTTGAAGAAAGAAAGCAACATTTAAATAATAGAACTCAGCACTTCAAAGTCTGCATCTATTTCAAGTATTATCAAGGTAAACAAAATCACAGTGCTTCAGAAACAGAACTATCCTATGAACTGAGAAGGGGTTTTAAACATTTTCAGATTATATGTAAATTACTCTAGTCCCATATCAGAAAAAGTAAAAAAAAAAATTTTTTTAACCTTTATCTACGCAAAACTAAGTTAAAAAGGAAGGTCAACAAAATATATCATAGTGGAATAGTCCTATAATATGAAGCCTAAACTAAACACATATTAGGAACAAAGGATTTAGAGCTGAAAGGAATCTTGGAGATCATCTTATCTATTCAACTCATTGTATAAATGAGGAAAGAAGTCCAAAGCTACTTGTGTAAAATCACACAGATAGCAAGTATCTGTGTTAGGCTTCAAACTCAGAAACCCTAACTGAAAAAAAGAAAAAGAAAAGGAAAGGAAAAGGTTCTTTCCACTTGACTATATAGACATAACCATGATTTTGGGATTGAGAAATAGAACATTAAAATAAATAACATTTGTTTCTGACAGTGACATCATGGAGAGAGCTGTATCTGAGGTCATGAAAACCTAACTTCAAATGTTACCTCTGACACTTATTAGTTCTATGACCATGGATGGGTGAGTTATTTAGAGTCTCAGGAAAGTCCCTAAAACATATCTCTTAATTTTTCAAAAATTATATTTCTCTGTTGGTGAATGACATTCCCAAATCAATTACATCCCAACTCCTAGGTCTATTAAACTTTTATTTTTTGGAAGGAAAGGGAGAGGGGATAGGAATAATCATTATGAAGTTCCTACATAATGCCAGGTGTCATGCTAAGTGATTAATAAATATTATCTCTTTAATAAGAGCATTTTAAAGGATCCTATATACATGCATTCAGTTTACAAATATAATTAATTTCTACATCTTTATGCAATTTATGGTTAAAGAGTATAAATAAAATTATTTTAAAATTACCTATCCTTTTATATAAATGATCAAAGAGTAACATAAAATTTTTCATTAGATAGCAAGGTAGGCTTAGACTCTACATCAGATATATCCTTCTAATATACTGGTCCAGCTTTAAATGTGTATCTTGTCTTGGTCTCCATGTTTTGAGCCATGTACAAACTCTAAGAATTCATCCATATCTTTCTCCTATAGTTTCCTCTTTTGAATCTGTCCTCAACATACTTGGGTTAGCTATTTTCATCTAGAATAAAGATTAAATATCCCTAGATGTACTTTGATCTCTCCAAGTAATTCCAAACACAGTCAGCCTTATTGTTCTTGCTTGCTGCTAGGCCCTGAGACCTTGCAAGGTTTTGAATTTTGCCAGGTTCTTTATTCTGCCTCATGATTTGGCCATGACAAATTCGGTTGAATCCTCTGTTATATCTCAGCTTTAGCTATTGATTTATTCATGGAAATCCAGTAAACATTCATTAAGCACTTACTCTCTGTAAAGTACTGTATTCTTTAAACCTACTTTTATTTCCTCAGATGGTCATCTGCTAACCTGTCAAGGGAAATGCCAATATCTAGAGTCAGTTAGCAATATTATGGGAACTACTTGATCCTAGAAGGATTCCTTAAACAACTTTTAAATGACTTATAATAGAAAGCTCTAAAGGACTCTTGATAGAAATTTTCATTTAATGTGAATAGTGAGAGGGGGTGATTTTTTGTTTTCTTAGCTGCCATGCTAAGATTTCTCCTAAATGATGATTGTGTCTAAACGATAAGGACAATTAGAAGTAAACTGCCTATTTCAGCTTCAATCATGTCTCCCAGACACAGCTACTTGGTGTCAAACAAACAGATGAACAGAAAAACAGATAATTGTGTGGAATGGGGAGAAGGGAAGGTATTGCCCAGTTAAATGTCACTTGCCTTTCCCCTTGCCTGCTTCTGAAAATGTAGCTGGGAATTGCAAATGATGTTTGGGAATAAGCTTATCCCTTGTTGTCTTCATATGGAAGAAGTTTTCTACTTGGGTGAGTGATGTTCAATCAACTAGAGAAGATTTTAAAGGGCTAGAATATAGACCAGCAGCATTGCGAAATGCTCTCATAACCTTTTGTAAATGAAGTACTTCTTTTTTTTTAATACTGAGGCTGTGTGCTGGGATTTTGCAAGATATCATAAAAATGGCATTTTTCCTCAAAGGAAAGAAATAGCACGTAACACCCTGACCCCCAAGGGAAATAAAGCGTCAAGTCATTTCTCCTCTAACTCCAAAGGATAGCTCTACTTTTTATCAGTCACTTTTCAGACAAAAAATAAATCACTGATGATTCATCCTCCATTTCAGTTTCTATCAGCTTGTCAATTTGGCCTGAATTTTCATCAAGGTTGGATTAACAGCTGGAAAGTAGAAATGCCTGGGCCAAATAACCAGTAGGGGGCAGGGAGAAAAATCTATTAACTTTGATGTGGGGCTAGGTAACACATTCAAGTAAACACTTTGAAAAGTTGTTTCTGGAGACTGAGGTTTTGAAAAATTTGTGCAAATATATTTATCATACCCAATGAAGACATTTGCCTTTATTTTAAAAGAAGACTATAACAGTCAAAGGTCATATTACTTTTATTTTTTTCTGGTGTTAATTAGGTATTTAATATTAAACAGTAACTGTGATATTGTGGGCCACCTATATGCCATAATCATTATCATTCTTCTACCGGCAAGTACTAAGTCATGGTTTGCTACTGCTTCCAATTTCAGTTCTTCACTCTTACTTCTATTATCTGGATTCTGTGTCACTCACTACTCCCTGTAGGAGACGACACATCCTACAATGCATTCTGACACTATGGTCCCAAGTCAAAGCAATAAGTATTCATTAAGCACTAAGTGTTTGGGATGCAAAGAAAGGAAAAAAAAACAGCCCCTACTCTAAAGGGGATTGGATGCAAGTGGGGGAAGAGAGATATGTAAATAAGAAGGTACAAATTAGGTAGACATAAAGATAGGTAGCAAGCTATTCACGGAGGAGAAAATAGTACAAGTGGAGGACTGAGAAAAGCTTCTTGCGGGAGGTAGGATTTCAGATGAATCTTAAAGAAAGTCAGGGAAGTTGGGTAGCATCTAAAGTTTATCAGTGAACACCAGAAAGAAGGGGAAGTTACTGTATTTATATTTAATTATATAAAGGATTTCCAGGGTAAAGGTAAGGACCAATTGAGTAAGTCAACAATGAAGCAAACACGTAATCATCTCACCCCACCTAAAGTATCTAAAAAGATTTTATGCCCTGATACATTAACCATGTGAGAACACCTCTATTGAATCAACCAATCTAGTAGCTTTAGACTAAGTGTATAAAGGCTTTGATCAATGCAGATGTCTTGAAAGCCTTGGAATGAAATGTAGTCATGTCACGTTTTAGATTGGTTGAAGAGATTTAGTTAAATCCTATGGGCAAGCTAGCCCCCAACTAGCAAGCTAATTTAAATTGAGTTTCTGAATATCTGGCAAATTAATAGTGAGATTGTTCCAGCAAAGCCTCTGATAGGGAATCACTTGCGGTGGGAGATGGGATGGAGAATAGAACCTTACTCACCTATACCTCTTGATCACAGGAGGATTTTTATCAATTTTAGAGCACTGGAGGATTGGGTTGTTGTTACAAATGGATTTAAATGAGGCAGAGCAGCACAGTTTTCAACCTCACTCTTCCAGAAGCATATTAGTAGAGGATGTTTCCATCAACTTCCTTTCCATGGCCTTGGAACAGTCTTTGTAGGAAGGCCCACATTCTTTGGCTACTTAGGTCACAAGAGGTGTGAAGCCCTGAAGAGGTGTGAAGCCCTTGAGAGGTGTGAAACCCTCAAGAGTTTTGAAACAGTCTGACCCTAAAGAGGTGTATATATACTCTGAGGTTAGCATTTTGTTTGGGGCTCACTCGTTGGAAGAGTGCCCTGGGGAGACTCTGGATACCTGTTAAGGAGCCCCCCAGATTTGAAAACTCAGATGTTGGTGCTTCTCTCTCTGGTAATTATGTACGTATAGCTTTGGTTAGACAGGTAGAAGCCTGTCTGTTGATTTCTGTTATTTGCTCTGTTTATATTTTCTTTTTTTGTAATTTCTGTTTGTATTGCTCTGAAATTTATGGTGCTGACTTTTTCTCCTGAACTAAGTGAATTATATATTAAGCAGATCAAAGATAAATATAAGCAGATCAAAGAATCTGTGCTAGCAGCCCTCCTGTGTGCTGGTGTTATTGGCTTTAAACAGCCACAGTAGCTGCAAGCAGCATTGTTGTTACAGTTAGGTTGGATTGGGATGTCTTCTAGGTAGTTGGTGATTCTGTAGGTAGTTGGCAACTCTGTAATGCAGGGATAGTGATAATAAAAAGCACTAGTAGTTTGTTAGCAAAGGAGTAGAAGAATTGTAATGGTCATAGACTTCATGGGAATGTTATTGTAGGACATAGGCCAGGGGCATTTGGTTTTTGTTGTCCTGACTACTCCTTTTGTATGGGTAGGTGATGATGTTGCAGATGGACTAGATAAGAAGGCTTGGCCATTGTTGGAACGGTGGGCTTGTATAATCATTCCAAAATGCAATTTGGAATTAAGCTCAAAAGACTGTTAAAATGAGCATAACCTTTGATATAGAAAAATCACTACTAGGCCTATGCCCCAAGGAGAAAAGTCAAAGAGAAAAAGGACCTATAGATATAAAAAATATGTATAGCAGTTCTTTTTGTGGGGATAAAGAATTTGAAACTGAGGGGATGTTTATTAATTGGGGAATGGCTAAAAAAAGAAAATTCAACATTAAAAGTCTGCTTCTTATTCCTCACCAGTAAAACTCATAATACTAAGTCATCAGAAAACCATTGTGCCAGTAATGCAGGGTTCACCATCTACTTTACTCCATTGCTTTGGAGCATCGTATTGAAATCTATACACAAGTCGGCAACTTGCAGCTATTGATTTGCTACCAGAGAATCTTCAATTTTTCTTAGTTCTTGTTCCTGGAAAATAGCAAGGGTTTGTTGTTGATGCTGTTTGTTTGTTTGTTTTATTTACCACAAACATACACACAACTAGGTCCTGAGTATACTTTCCAAATTCAGGTCAAAACAATCCCCCATAAGTTGCTGTTATTATAAGATTATTGCTTAATCTTCCTTGCATATCCCAATAACTCAATATGTTTTTCCTCCTTGGTTCTCCAAATTAAGTTCATTTTTATGAGCTATAACCCCTCTGGCTGCTCACTTATTTGTCTTCCTGAGATTTTAAAAATCCAAATAATTTTATTCCTTAATTTATACCATTCTCATTTTCTTCTTTTACTAGCAGTCCATTTTCCTTTTCTAGAAATCATATTATTTCTTTCTCTGACTCACCCTCCTTTTCCTTTGTCTCCTTCCCTTTCCCATCTTGGCATTTTCAGTTTCCATTCACATGCACTTGGCTGTGAGCCATATTAATCCCAGGTTATCCTAGTATTGTTCTGTCTCATCAGTCAATTTCTATATCATTTGCCCTTTCAAAGACACAGATTTGCATCACATAAATAATAGTCTATTTCTTTCTCTATAGCAGACTAGTGTATAAAAGACACATTGGAAAATATTCATTATTACTCTTCCCAGGTATCTCTGACTGAAGCAAGAGTTTTTTTTTTAGTATCATTTGTGTTCTTCTGCCCCCAGTCTTCCACTTCCATAAATATCAAGGCAAAAGAGATATATTCTGAATTTCTTCTGAAGGAAATCTCACTGAGACAAAGTGAGCCAAGATATCCATTTCATGCTATGTTCCATGTACTATAATTATGAAGTCCTTCAGGATTTAGCTGAGATTACCAACCTACCATGGAAAATGAAGGACTTTTGTGTAGCTATGCTATTTTCAAAGGAACACTATGGCATGTACAGCAAGAAATAAGGCATATTTTTAAGGCTCATCTCTTTCCATCGTCTCCACATATTTGAAATAGACACACCACGGCTGATTAAAATAAAACTTTGGGTGAAGAAAGGGTCTGCCATACCTGAAATTCACACAATTACAGAATTTCAAAGTTAGAAGTGATATTAGAGGATTTCAAGTCTAACTCATGCACGTGTCTGCCCCCCCCCACACAAAAAAAACAATGACCACAGAACAGTTAATATAATCCATGAGATGGCATCAATTAAAATCCTTTGTACATAGATTATTATGTGAATTAATTTGTGAAGGGATAAAGATAGAGGCAGAGGTGATGTATTCAGTCAATTTAAATGTGCCTATGATTCCATAAAGTAACACTATTTTATGATGAGTTTTTCTTTCATGTCCATTACAAAAAAAAAAAAAGTAAATAAAAAAACTATCAAAAAGTGTCAGGATTGCCTTTACAATGACCAGTGAATACAAATATAGGACATAAAATAAAGTAAAATAACCATCATGCTTCATAAATAGCATGACTTAGGTTAGCACTGTAGTTTTTCCTTGCTAGTATTTGTTTCCTGATATAACATTTTCATAAGCTCTCCATAAGCTATGCTGTATGTACTATTAAAATAGATGAATCTTGAGTTGCCTTCAGCTATGAGTTTATAAGCACATTCTGGGCAATGATTTTTATGGTTTTTGGTTATTTTTGAATGAACATACTGGATTTTTTATTACTTTTAATATCAAAATGTATAATTGGGTGGTTTCACCAAATCAAAGTGCAACAACATATTCCAGAACAGGGGCAAAAATCAGAGGTGGAAGCTATGCTTTTTAGAATAACAAGAATACAACAAAACCAGTCATTCGTCCTAGTTAAAGGGTCCCTACGATAGGGACTGGATCTATGATTTCATTGGCATTTGGAGTTCCCAGGGAGGAACTTTCTCTACCAATGCAGCACAGTTCCATCTCTGTCATTCATAGTCTTAGTTGCCAGGAACACTAGCAGTAGTGACTTACCCATGGTAGAGGTAGAGCTAGAATTTGAACCCAAGTCTTTCTGTAACCAAAGCTAGTCCTCTGTCCAGTATACAGTGCTGCATGATATGATATGTGATATGATGTAACAATGTAATTATTATAATATAATATCAGCAAAATTAGATTTTAAAATAAAAATAGAATTTATCAATACTATGATGATTCAGCGAAATGTTACACTAATGACCATCTGGGTGTGGAGGAGATGGCCAACATTTCTACACTTTTTACCATGGTTAATAATAACTACAATTACATACTTCAGTGAAAAATTATGAGAAATAGCATCTGAAGTTCCTCATTTCTTTCCTCATAAATAAAATAACCAATAATATCCTATACCCATTTTAGCCTCAGTGAGTTTAAAAAATCCTCTAAATCCACCTCTCAACCTCTTTATCTCATAGAAGTCTAATGTCAGGGCATCCTTGACTCTTCCCTTTCCTTCAAAAGCTATATCAAAATGAGGAGTCAAGTCTTGTAAATTCCATTACAACACATCTCACATTCATCTCCTTCCAACTCATGTGGCTGATACCTTGGTTCAGATGAGTACCTCCTAACTGATCTTTTTGCTTCCACTCCCTCCCTTCTCCTATATATCTCCATACAACTGCAAAAACAATCTGCATAAGCACAGGTCTGGCCATGTCATTGCTCTGCTCAAACTTCTTTAGTGATGTGCTATTCATTAAAAGCCCTTTACCATTCAATTCCAAGCTGTATTTCTAGATATGGGACATTCAAAAATTATATGTTCTAACAATCTTGCCATTTTTATTATTCTCTAAACTTAGCTATTCATTTCCTGCTTCCATGATTTTCCACAAACAGTCCTCGTATTCCTGGAATGTGCTAATAACTCACCTCTCACTCTCAGAATACTTAGCTACCTAAAAGCTTCCAATTAAGTGCTATCTCATATAGGAAAACTTTCAGTATCATACTATTAGTACATTTCCCTTCCTAAAATTTCCCGTATCTTCTTCTCTGTGCACATGGTGGAACCTTCAGAAGAATGTAAATTCCTTGAAAGAGGGTCTCTTTAATTTTGTTTTTTGCACCCCTACACTCATTCATAGAGGAGAACTTAAAAAAAACAGGTTATGTAAGCAGAACCAGAACTTCATACACAGTAAAAGCCACAGTGTGTGATGACTGCCTTTGATAGACTTAGTTCTTCTCAGCAATGCAAGGACCTAAAACAATTCCAAAAAACTCATGAAAGAAAATGTCATCTACATCCAGAGAAAGAAATATGGAATGTGAATGCAGATTGAAGCATATAATTGGCTCTCTTTTGTGGTTCTAATTCTTCTATACAACATGCTTAATGTGAAAATATGTTTACTAAGAATGTACATGTAGAGCCTATATCAGATTGCATGCTGTCTCAGGGAGGCCGGAGGGAGGCAGAGAAAATGTAAAACTTATGGAAGTGAATTTTGAAAACTAAAAATAAATAAATTTATTTTAAAAAGATTATGTAAATTATGAATTCAATCCCACACAATTAATAATGATGACCCTTTACTAATAATAAGAACTTTAATTTAAAATAATAGTTTAAATTTTGTAAAATACTATACATGTGTATATCATTTCATTCTTCTTAAGGGATACTAAATCTTAAAAGAGAAACCACATATTTGGTTTAGGTTGAGAGGTCTTTCTTTATCTTTTGCTGTGGAGACTTGGGCATGTGTCAAATTCTGGTGCTACCACGAATAGAATGCAACTTGGGGGTGAAAGGGACCATGAATGATTTCCCCCAGAAACCCCTCAGATAAAACCTGGTCCAAATAAATCCATAGATAAGGTTCTGTGCTCCAAGTATCAATAACTTTATTTAACTTTCCTTTAATTTACTTTTAGAGAAGCCAGAAATATTCCAAAAAACCTAGAAAATGAACATGAGGGATTCAGTCACTATAATTTCTACGTGTAAATAAAGCCTCACATTACCTAGAACAGAATGAGCTCAAAGATATCTCCTTACTGCCTGATCAGTGCCTGAGAAGTACAGTATGGAATTTATTTATTATAACATAAAATCCTGAGTTATAATGAGAATTCAGCTAAATGCTCATTGGTGGGCATCAAAACAGAAGTAAAAACAGGAAGGGAAAAGGTCAAGTAGCAGCAATAGTTCAAACTTATAGTTTTTCCCTAAGGCAGACATTATTAGTTGTCTTGAGCTGAATGGCAGCTAATTATTCCAAAGATACATACATATATATATATATATATATATATATATATATATATATATATATATATATATATATATGAGGGAGAGAAAGCAATGGAGGGGAAGAATAGTTTATTTGAAACCTGTCTTTGTCCAAGTCCCAACCAAAAATATGACATCATGAAAATTGTCAGGTCTCCCTAGAAGGAGTCTATTAACCTTATCCATGAGTGCCCCTGAAATAATTTAAGTGAATTCTCTATTGGAGGCTCAGAGTTGTCCTGGTAACCCAAAATTATGTATACTCTTGTCGTCTGTAGCAACGATTGCATTCCATTTCTAAATATATTTCATTGTGTTTTTGAGATGTTAGTGGGTGACTTGTCGTACAGGCCAGGGAGTTCAAATATAGAAAGAAAGGTTCTATTTCCACTCTCTGTGAAATATTCTCTTTCTTCACCTCTACCTCTTCCTTTTCCCTGCTTCATTCAAGATTCAGCTAAAATGCCACTTTCTGCAAGACATCTTTCCCAGGCTGCACTGCTGTATTATGTTTCTCAATAATGATATCTACCCTCAACTATATGTTTTACTTTTTATGTTTACTTACTTACATGTTATGCTCCCCTCAATAAAATATAAACTACCTGCATCAGGAACTACCATATTTCCCCATGTATAAGACACACCTTAATTTTGGGGCCCAAAATTTAAAAAAATATATAATTCATAAAGTTATTGAACTCAAGTTTTATTCATCTGCTCATAGCTTTCAGGCATCTTTTGGGCAAGTATGGTGCATGTACACATGCTTAGTCCATTCTGTTTCGTGAACCTGAAGCACCAATTGTGTCCTCCTCTGAAATCAGTAATTTCTTTTTCTTTTTTTAATCATTTTTTAACTCCTTCCATACTTTATTATTTAATATTTTTAGTTTTCAGCATTGATTTCCACAAGATTTTGAGTTACAAATTTTCTCCCCATTTCTATCATCCCCCAACTCCAAGATGGCATATATTCTAATTGCCCTGTGCCCCAGTCAGCCCTCTGTCTCCCCACTCCCCCTCCACCCATCCCTTTTCCCCTTACTTTCTTGTATGGCAAGATAGATTCCTATGCCCCATTGCCTGTATATCTTATTTCCCAGTTGCATGCAAAAACAACTGTTTTTGATCATCTGCTTTTAAAACTTTGAGTTCCAAATTCTCTCCCCTCTCCACTCCCCACCCACCCTCCCTAAGAAGGCAAGCAATTCAAAACAGGACACACATGTACTATTATGCAAAACACTCCCATAAATAGTCATGTTGTGAAAGCCTAACTATATTTCCCTCCATCCTATCCTGTCCCCCTTTATTCAATTGTCTCCCTTGACCTGTCCCTTTTCAAGTGTTTGCTTTTGGTTACTTCTCCCCACTATTTGCCCTCCTTCTATTGTCCCCCCCTTTTTATCCCCATCCCCTACTTTCATGTGGGGTAAGATACCCAAATGAGTGTGAATGATATTCCTTCCTCAAGTCAAATCCAATGAGAGTAAGATTCACTCATTCTCCCTCGCCTGCCACCTATGCCCTTCCAGTGAACTACTTTTTCTTGCCACTTTTATATGAGATAATTTACCTCATTTTATCTCTTCCTTTCTCCCTTTCTCAATATATTCCTCTCTCATCCCCTAATTTGATTTTATTATTTTTTTTTAGATATCATCCCTTCATTTTCAACTCACCCTGTGTCCTCTGTCTATATATATGTATATTCCCTTCAGCTAACCTATTGCTAAGAAAGGTCTCATGAATTACACACATCATCTTTTCATGTAGGAATGTAAGCAAAACAGTTCCACTTTAGTAAGTCCCTCATGAACTTTCGTGTTTACCTTTTCATGCTTCTCTTGAGTCCTGTATTTGAAAGTCAAATTTTCTATTCAGCTCTGGTCTTTTCACCAAGAAAGCTTGAAAGTTCTCTATTTTATTGAAAATCTATATTTTGCCTTGGAGCATTATACTCAGTTTTGCTGGGTAAGTGATTCTTGGTTTTCATCCTAACTCATTTGACCTCCGAAATATCATATTCCAAGCCTTTCGATCCCTTAATGTAGAAGCTCCTAGATCTTGTGTTATACTGATTATGTTTCCACAATATTCAAATAGTTTCTTTCTGGTTGCTTGCAGTATTTTCTTCTTCACCTGGGAACTCTGGAATTTGGCAACAATATTCCTAGGAGTTTTCTTTTTGAGATGTTTTTCAGGAGGCAATCGGTGGATTCTTTCAATTTCTGTTTTACCCTCTGGCTCTAATACATCAGGGAAGTTCTCCTTGATAATTTCTTGAAAGATGATATCTAGGCTCTTTTTTTGATCATGGCTTTCAGGTAGTCCCATAATTTTTAAATTATCTCTCCTGGATCTATTCTCCAGGTCAGTGGGTTTTCCAATGAAATATTTCACATTGTCTTCCATTTTTTCATTCCTTTGGTTCTGTTTTATAATATCTTGATTTCTCATAAAGTCACTAGCTTCCACTTGCTCCATTCTAATTTTTGAGGTAGTATTTTCCTCAGTGTTCTTTTGGACCTCTTTTTCAATTTGACTAATTCTGCCTTCCAAGGCATTCTTCTCCTCATTGGCTTTTTGGAGCTCTTTTGCCATTTGAGTTAGTCTATTTTTTAAGGTGTTATTTTCTTCAGTATTTTTTTGGGTCTCCTTTAGCAAGTCATTGACTTGTTTTTCATGGTTTTCTTGCATCACTCTCATTTCTCTTCTCAATTTTTCCTCTACTTCTCTAACTTGCTTTTCCAAATCCTTTTTGAGTTCTTCCATGGCCCGAGACCAATTCACATTTTTCTGGGAGGCTTTTAATGTCAGCTCTTTGACTTTGTTGACTTCTTCTGGCTGTATGTTTTGCTCTTCTTTGTCACCAAAGAAAGATTCCAAAGTCTGAGTCTGAGTCTGAAACCGGGTCCATTTTTGCTGCCTGTTCATGTTCCCAGCCAACTACTTCACCTTTGAGTTTTTCGTTGTAGAGTAGAGAGTACTTTAGCGACCAAGCACTGCTGTTTTCAGAGCTATTTCTACACAGCAAACTCTGCCACACCAGCGCTCCTCCTCCCCCAAGAACCTCCAACCCAGACCTCAACTCAGATCTAAGCAGGCTCTGCACTCTTGCTCTGATCTGCCACTTAATTCCTCCCACAGGGTGGGCCTGGGACTGGAAGCAACCACAGCTGGTGCTCTGGAAGCAGCCCCAGCGCTGCACCACTTCCATGCCCCTGGGGCTAGGGCCACTGAGCACTCTTTTCACTACTTTCCAGTAGTCATTCCATTAACCTACTCTGTTGTCTTTGGTGTTTGTGGGTTGAGAAGTCTGGTAACTGCCACAGCTCACTGATTCAGGGCACTACATCCTGTTCCACCCGGCTCCCGGTCTGGTTGGTCCTGGTGTGCCCCACACTGGGTTCTGCTCCCAGCTCCATGTGATAGACCCTTCCCAGCAACCATCCAGGCTGTCCTGGGCTAGAGCCCTGCTTCCCTTTGCTATTTTGTGGGTTCTGCAGCTCTAGAATTTGTTCAGAACCATTTTTACAGGTGTTTGGAGGAATCTGGGGGTGAGCTTAAGAAGTCCCTGCTTTCCAGCCACTATCTTGGCTCCGCCCCCAGTAACTTCTTTTTCATCAGCCATTCTGCTTGCCTCATGCTGAACCATCTTTGTGGACACAGGAATTCCAATTGCCCTTTCCTCTTCAATCAATATCTTCAATTCCCTCTCTAAATCAGGGCATTTGACTTGCCTTTCATGGCCTTCTTTTGCTGTGGCATTTTCAGTAGGATTTCTTCTTCCCATAGCCAGTCTTGGAAAGTTTTCTCAGTTGGAGGAATTCCAAACTTATGTTCAGCAGCAAGATTTCCATTCACTTTTTCAAACTGGATCACTTTTAACTTGAATTCAGCATTGTAGAAAAATCTGTGCCAAGATGGCGGCTGGAAAGCAGGGACTAGCTTGAGCTCCGTACGGAGTCCCTCCAAAAACCTATAAAAAATGGCTCTGAACCAAATCTAGAACTGCAGAACCCACAAAACAGCAGAGGGAAGCAGGGCTCCAGCCCAGGACAGCCTGGATGGTCTCTGGGTGAGGTCTATCCCACACGGAGCTGGGAGCTGGGAGCTGGGAACAGAGTGGAGCAGAACCCAGCCTGAGTGGCATGGACCATCCAGACCAGAAGCCGGGTGGAGGGGGCCCTAGTGCCCTGAATCAGTGAGCTGCGGCAGTTACCAGTTACTCCTCAACCCACAAACACCAAATACTGCGGAGAAGATTAGTGGGAAAAGCTGTGGGAGTAGAAGGAGTTCGCAGTTCAGCTTCCAGCCCCAGGGGCAGCGGAGGTGGGGCACCTACGGCTGTTGTTGCTTCCAGCTCCGGGCCATCTGGTGGGAGGAATTAAGTGGCGGTTCAGAGCAGGAGTGAAGAGCCTGCTGAAGATCTAAGCCCAGTTCGGGTTGGGGGTCCTTGGGGAAGGAGCAGTGCTGGCATGGCAGAGCTGGCACCTCCCCCCCAAATGTGGAACATAGAACTCTCTAGTCTACAAGCAGTCATACCCCACTGAAAAACTCAAAGGTCAAGTTAGTTGGCTGGGAATATGGCCAGGCAGCGAAAACGCACCAAGATTCAGTCTCAGACTTTGCATTCTTTCTTTGCTGACAAAGAAGACCAAAACATACAGCCTAAAGAAGTCAATAAAGTTCAAGAGCCTACACCAAAAGCCTCCAAGAAAAACATGAACTGGTCCCAGGCCATGGAAGAGCTCAAAAAGGATTTGGAAAAGCAAGTTAGAGAAGTAGAGGAAATATTGGGAAGAGAAATGAGAAGGATGCGAGAAAACCATGAAAAACAAGTCAATGACTTGCTAAAGGAGACCCAAAAAATACTGAAAAATACACTGAAGAAAACAACACCTTAAAAAACAGACTAACTCAAATGACAAAAGAGCTCCAAAAAGCCAATGAGGAAAAGAATGCCTTGAAAGGTAGAATTAGCCAAATGGAAAAGGAAGTCCAAAAGACCACTGAAGAAAATACTACTTTAACAATTAGATTGGAACAAGTGGAAGCTAGTGACTTTATGAGAAATCAAGATATTATAAAACAGGACCAAAGGAATGAAAAAATGGAAGACAATGTAAAATATCTCATTGGAAAAACCACTGACCTGGAAAATAGATCCAGGAGAGATAATTTAAAAATTATTGGACTACCTGAAAGCCATGATCAAAAAAAGAGCCTAGATATCATCTTTCAAGAAATAATCAAGGAGAACTACCCTGATATTCAAGAGCCACAGGGCAAAATAGAAATTGAAAGAATCCATCGATCACCTCCTCAAATAGATCCCAAAAAGAAATCTCCTAGGAATATTGTCGCCAAATTCCAGAGCTCCCAGATGAAGGAGAAAATACTGCAAGCAGCCAGAAAGAAACAATTTGAGTATTGTGGAAACCCAATCAGAATAACCCAAGATCTGGCAGCTTCTACATTAAGAGATCGAAGAGCTTGGAATGCGATATTCCAGAGGTCAATGGAGCTAGGATTAAAACCTAGAATCACCTACCCAGCAAAACTTAATATCATGCTCCAAGGCAAAATATGGATTTTCAATAAAATAGAGGACTTTCAAGCTTTCTCAGTGAAAAGACCAGAACTGAATAGAAAATTTGACTTTCCAACACAAGATTCAAGAGATGCATGAAAAGGTAATCAAGAAAGAGAAATTTCAAAGGACTTTCTAAAGTTGAACTGTTTTGTTTACATTCCTACAGGGAAAGATGACATGTATGATTCATGAGACCTCAGTATTAGGGTAGCTGAAGGGAATATGCATATATATATATATATATATATATATATATATATATATATATATATATATATAAGAGAATGTGTTTATATATATATATCTGTGTGTGTATATATATATACATATATATGTATATATATACATATGTTTATGTATATATATATATATGTGAATGTGTATATATGTATATATCTGTGTATGTGTGTGTATATATATATATATATATATGAAAGAGAGAGAGCAGACACAGGGTGAATTGAAGATGAAGGGAAGATATCTAAAAGAAATAAAATCAAATTAAGGGATGAGAGAGCAACATACTGAGAGAGGGAGATAGGGAGAGATAGAATGGGGTGGATTATCTCACATAAAGGTGGCAAGAGGAAGCAGTTATGTGGGAGGAGGGGAGAGACAGGTGAGGGAGTAATGAATGACCCTTGATCTCATCAGATTTGGCCTGAGGAGGGAATACCATACATACTCAACTGGGTATCTTACCCCACAGGAAAGAAGAGGGAGGAAGATAAAAAATGAAAGGGGGGGATGATGGAGGGGAGGGGAAATGGGGGTGGAGGTAATCAAAAACAAACACTTTGGAAAGGGGACAGGGTCAAGGGAGAAAATTCAATAAAGCGGGATGGGTTGGGAAGGAGCAAAATATAATTAGTCTTTCACAACATGAGTATTGTGGAAAGGTTATACATAATGATACACATGTGGCCTGTGTTGAATTGCTTGACTTCTTAGGGAGGGTGGGTGAGAAGTGAAGAGGGGAGAGAATTTGGAACTTAAAGTTTTAAAAACAGATGTTCAAAGACAAAAAAAAAAGTTTTTGCGTGCAACTAGAAAATAAGATATGCAGGCAATGGGGCGTAGAAATTTATCTTGCCCTACAAGAAAAGGATGGAAAAGGGGATGGGGGGGTGATAGAGGGGAGGGCTGACTGGGTAACAGGGCAACCAGAATATATGCCATCTTGGAGTGGAGGGGAGGGTAGAAATGGGGAGAAAATTTGTAATTCAAACTCTTGTGCTGAAATGCTGAAAACTAAATATATGTTAAATAAATAAATTTAAATTAAAAAAAATCTGTGCCAAAACGTACCCAATGTACTGGTAACAAATGTGAAACAAATGAGTGCAAAGACAACAAGCACAATAAGCAGGAAATGCAATTTTAAAAAAATCTACAACCACTTTATAAAATGCACCCAGTTTTTAGACTCCAAATTTTTCAAAAATGTGTGCGTCTTATATATGGGGACATACAGTAGGTCTTTTTTGGTTTTGTTTTGTTTTTGTATTTCTCTCTATCACCAGTAATTAGCACAGTGCTTAGGATATCAAAATGTACTTAATAGATGCTTGTTAACTAACTGACCAAACTAATCACAGCAGCAATTTTTTATGGGATAAAAAAATTTGAACAAAATAGATGTCCATTTATTTAGGGATGACAAACTGTGGATGATGAACATAATATAATACTTATATTTCATATACAATCACAAGTATAAATAGTTCAGAGAAACATGGGAAGAAGATTATCACTTGATATTTAGCAGTACAAACAGAATCAAAATAATGATATAATAATAATAGTAATGTAAATGAAAACAGCATAGAAACTCAGATTAATCCAAATGACCATGGCCAATTCTCTTTGTTTTCTTTTAATCTTGTCTAATAGAAGAGAGCAGTGACATTACCCTGATCTTTGAGATACTCCAGTCTGAATAGATTTTTAATCTGAATTGCCAGATTTAGTAAAATCAAAAATTTCCCTACTTTTTCAATGTCATAAGAATTTGAGGTTTACAACACAATTTGTGATGGGTTGTAAAATAACTATTATACTCCTCAAGATAATAAGCATCATTGTTTCTAAATTTGTTCCCAATGACTACAGCCTTCAATATACTTTAATGCAATTAAACTGTGTTAGCTAATATTTTAAGAAAATAATAGCATACTAGTAATTATTTTTCTAATCATTGTTATGATGTCAATTATATTGGAGTCTTTTGGCAAAAAAAAAATTGCAAATCATAATATATGTAATTTCCAAAGCAATTCAGCATTAATTATGGAAACATTATTTCTAATTGCTGTCCTATATAATAAATTATCATGCCTTGTCAACTGGGATGCTAAGGCATAAGGAAAAAGAATCAATTTCCTAATCACCTCCAATTAGAACTTGGCAGGGCAAGCTTAAACATAGAGTCAAACCTGCATTGCAAAGAGGGGAACAGAGGGAAAGTTCTTTCTTATATGGTTGAAAATAAAGAACAGAAAAGGCTAGTTTCATAGTTCATTCTTTCACTATCATCTTGAAACCTTTTATTCCCTTTTATTCCTTACTATTAAAACTTTCCTATTTGTTTTATAATAATACTGCTTCCTTCTTGTTCAAATTCAACTTCTAAATTTCACTGGTCTCTCAGGAAGTCCAAATGAAATGTGTCTCTCCTTCTTTCTCAAGCATGCTTGCACTTTAGAAAGGTCATTCTGAAAATATTATACAATACCTAATCTACTATATTAATTAAAGCTTTTTTTTAGAGTGCTAGATTTTCTGTTTCGATAGTGAAAATTGCTTCATAATTGTTGATGATTGTAATAATCATAATAAGACTAATGGCACTTAGAATCTGCCACATATTTTTTGAGAACTTTTAAGTACTTTTAGCACCATTGAGCATACAGTATATATGGTGTGGTAAGTTCCATACTTGTTGTGTGTGTGCAAATCTTATGCAAAGAAGGGAAAATACATTGATATACCATAGGCAATTTCTAAAAATTACAAATATTCTTCTCCCTACCTCTCCTAGCAAAGAATGAAGGCATTTACAAGTATAAGTCATTGAGTTTTATTTTGATTTCTAACAGAATTCTACAATTCATAATTAAGGAAATGGTTAGTAAACATTAAGGAAAATGAGCTCTGGTCTAAGAGTCAGTATGTTTCCATCAAAAAAAAAGACATGCCGTGCTAACTTTAATTCACATTTAACAGGGTTATTAATATGACAAATCAGAGCAATGTTGCAGATTGTGCTTATAGATTTGAGCAAAACATTTGATAAAGTGTTTCATGGAATTTTTCAGGAAAAGATGGAAGCAAATATACATATACACATACAATAGTATAATTTAATGGAATTGAAACTTAGTACCTGGAAACAAAGATTATGCTTTTTGAATTTGCAATTGAGACAAAACCAGTAGGAATGTCATAAACTGGCAACAAATTAGTATTTAAAAATATTTTAACTGACTAGAATGTGAAGCTAAATATCTGAGATCAAATTTTCATTCTATGGTCTATATTAAATGCTCTATACATTTATTCTATGAAACAAAAGAAAAATATATACCTATTCTATTGAATGATAATAATAGTTTTAAAATCTTTCACTTGGGTTAATAAATTAGCTTCACAAGCATGAGATATGGGAAGAATAGTTAGATAGCTGTTTTTCTGAAATAAAACTGGAGGGTTTTGGTAGCCTGCAAATGCTCTATACATTTACTCTATGAAATAAAAGAAAACATATACCTATTCTATTGAATAATAATAATAGTTTTAAAATCTTTCACTTGGGTTAATAAATTAGCTTCACAAGCATAAGATATGGGAAGAATAGTTAGATAGCAGTTTTTCTCTGAAATAAAACTGGAGGGTTTTGGTAGCCTGCAAACTTAATATGAGTCAGTAGTATAATATTGTGATTAATAGAATTAATGTTGTATATTGCTGTGGTAAGTACAATTTTGGCGATAGACTAATGGGGTTCAGGGGCCCATCCTAGTTAAATATGGAGAAGTTTATCACTAGTAGGCTGGCAATGTGATAGTGCTTTGTCAATGGCAACACATAAAAAAGGAAAATACTATGTGACACTTTTGCTGTTGTCCAAAAGGGACAATTATGACAAGGAAGAGAAGTCACATCTGAAAAAGGGAAAAATATTAAAGATACAATTTTATTGCAATTATATATAATCACACAAAAACATGTAAGAAGAATAAAATAAGTGGTTAAAAAGAAAAACAAACCTTCATAGCAAATGTCTTTAATGTGTCAAGAGAAGCGCATATTTTAGGGAGGACAAAATCATTTGAAGAGATGATACGGGGTGGGCGGAGTTGGTTTCGTTTATATCTGAGTCATAGAAGGCTCAACCTATGAGGTATTAGTATCATAGGTTTTAGCAGAATTCCCATTGTCCTTCAGGAATTATTTTCTCATCTACTATCACCAATTGCTGTGATAGATGCAGAAGTAGGAAAGGAATACTCTAGTTGAATTATCTAGGAATTACATCCTTTTTAATGATAGAATAAGTAGAATTTGTATTACATTTTATGGTCCATGAGTATCTCATTACATTTTAAGCCTGAACCTTAATTACTAGTTTGTCCTCAGTTAGCCCTGTCCCACTATCTTTGATGTATTAGGAGTGATTTATTGGCAATAACTTCAAGGTTAAATTCCTTGTTGAAGTAGGGGATAGGTGTTACAGAAGAAAGAGAACAATGATGTTTTCCAATAATTTGACATACTTCCTAATCTATTAAGTTTGACTTTAATTCTCTGTTGTCTCTACAGACACTGTTATTCTGATTCTTCTACATTAGGGGTGGGGAACCTGTGGCCTTGAGGGCACATGTGGTCCTCAAGGTCCTCAAGTATGGCCCTTTGACCAAATCCAAACTTCACAGAACAAATCCCTTTAATAAAATGATTTATTACATCTGTAACTGTTTCTTTCTTACTTCATTCACTAGCTCCTTGTCATCTTCCCAATTTAATGTTCACAAAGTCTGAGCACTATCTCTTTTCTTACATTTTCTTTCCTGGAAGCTTTATCCAGATAAGGATAAGAAATCTGTAGTCTAAAATGTACCTAAAAGTTTTGGGGACTGGGTTTATCCTAGACCCATGCTTCCCAAAAGAAGAAAGAAATTGCATAATATATAGGAGGCATAGGTGAAATAGTTATAGCTAGAAAGATGATCATGTGAAAAGACTTCAGGGTTTTTCTGAACTACAAATTCAATATTTAAAAAAAATACTCAGGCCAAACATTTTTACTCCTACATTTGTGACTCTGGAGATTTTCTATACAATGCCAGAGCTACTTTCTCGTCTTGAAAGTTCACTCCAACCATGGTCCTCCTTCCTCTGATTTTCCGGTTTCTCCCAGAACCTCTATTTTAAGGAAAGTGAGCTGGCCAGTCATAATCAGTCTTTCATTCTTATTAGGATCTTGCTCCTGAGTTCATGGACTTTCTCTACAATGACTGATAGAAATGGGTCACATACAAAAGTTGGTTGAAGGCCTTCTCCATCCCCTTCCTGTCTGCCTTTCAACTTCCTCTTATATGTTGTCTTTCTTTGTCAGAATGTAAGTCACTTAAACACGGGAAATCTTTTTTTCCTTTTATTTGTATCCCCAGTGTTCAGTACAGTGTCTATCATACAGTGAAAACTTAATAAATTCATGTTTAATTGATTCGGCTTCACTCAATCAGAATCAGCAGAATGATAGAAAAGTCAAAAAAGCTAATGTGTGTGTATGTGCACATGCGCGTGTAAGCATGTGTATGTGTACATATATGTAGGATCCAGAGCCGTGGATGATATCTTAACACTAATTTTGACTAGTTCTTCACTGATGTATATATTTCCTTTGATTCAAATAAATTTTAAGTGTTTATTAATTCCTCACTGTGAAGAGTGCTATACCATTATGTGGCAAAGGAACATTGGGAGTATTGGAGGGTCACTTCCTTCATGAGGCTTGCATTCTAGTTGGGAAATATAACACATCTGTATGTACAATAAATTTAACATAATAAATAAGCATAATCAAAATAAGTGAATGAAAAAGGTACAAGCAAAGTGATATGTGAGGTCCAAAGGGAGAAAGGCCATTGCTAAAAGGAGAGACCAGGAAGTGAAAATGGTTTTTTGAATTGGGCTACAAAGCATAGCAGAATATCCACTGGAAAGAGCTGAATAAAGAATATTCCAAGCAAGCCTTAGAAAAAAAAGGGCAGGGAAAAATTATAAAGGCAGTAAAATGGGTGACATGATGTACATTTTTTATGAAACTTTGAGTTTATCAGATTGGCTCAAGTGTAGTTTACATTAGAACAAAGTAACATGAGGTAAGGCTAGAAAGGTAGGTTGGAAAAAATGGGTATGTGGTCTTGGTTACCTGAAGAAAAAAAAAGAATTTGATCATTACTTGGTAGTTTTTAGGGAGTCATTGAAGAATCTAAAGAACAGCAATCAAACCAGAGAGATGCTTTAGAAAGGCCTTACAAAAAGGTGGAGGATGGTTTGGGGAGTTTGAGTTGGCAACTTAGGCCTGTTAGAAGCAAACAATCCTTTGATATAAGTACTACAAAGAGTTATTATTCCTGTCATATGAAAAAAGAAACTCACACTTAGAGACCAGATTTCCTATTCATATTAGTGTCAAAGATAGGATATTAATCCACACCTTCCTATACTCCAAGTCCAGGACATTATTTATCACACAAAATGGTATTTCATGTCCCATTTGAATCCAATGCATGGTCAAATATTCCTTTTTCACTAAAGACCTGAAGCTATGATAGAAGGAAGATAGCTGGTCTTTGTTGGTAATAAATCCCCCTTATTTTTCAGATACTCCATAGCTTTCAGGGAAAACATTTTTTGCATTAATAAAAAATGTATTTTTCCAGAATACTATATTATTTTCCACATTGGTTTCATCCTTGCAAAGAATATTCAAGTTAAATTATTGACACACTAACCCTAAAGCTTTTCATTCAGTATATGAGGAACCAGAGTAATGGCTAGGGAACTATTCTTTTTCATTCAGACATCAGAAACCTTTTAGGTGTCACTGAATCACCCAAACTCCCTCAGGGACAATTGCTAGGTTCTACAGAGTACAGACTATTTTAGAATTTGGAGTCAGAGAAAAATATAACTGTTTAGTAAAGGGGAGGGGATTAGTAAAATGACTAGTAAAATGTTATGCCCTTTATCTTTACAAAGGAAGGGTATCTTGTGTTAGTAGTTTAAAAGTTCGATAGTACTTTCTTCTGGAGAATTCTTTGTAAATTCAAAGGAGCAAACAGCTTAAGTTTATCATAAATGCCTACTTATTCCATGGGATCCCCACGGCTTTTATTTTTGGTCAGTAAAACACACAGGGAAGTTTCCTCAAGAGATGTAATTCAGCTTAATGGTATATTTTACCAAACTGCCTACCATCTCCATCTTTCTTAGTCAAACCCATTTATGAGGTTCTGGAGTGCTCACATAATTGCTAAAACAAAGAGAAAAAAAGAGCTATCTCAAACAAAAATCAAGGGAGGAAGAAATAAAGGACTCCTAATAAGAAAAGAGTAGTGGGATGAAAATTAAAAGAGGAAAAAAGTCACACAAACAAAACATTCCTAAGGTCCTTTGTCCACAGTGAGGCTGATATGCTAATTAATGGCTAGCATTCTCTTATAACACAATCAAGAAGTTAAGATATCATAGATCCAGAGGGCACAATGCAGGAAAGGAAGGGAAAAAGAAAGGTAATTATGAAAAGCCTTATTTATATGTGCTTTGAAAATGATAATATGTTTCATCACAACAACCCTATGAGATATATAGTAAAAATCTGATTTATAAGAATCCACAACTTTAGTTGCTTTCTCCCACACTTAAAAAAATGTTAATGTTTCTAAGATTACATATAAGCAGTTAGTACCTGTGATGAACTCACAAATGCTTTAATTAAAATTTCCAAGTACCAAACTAATGTGTAATAAAAATGTATATTTAGTAGTAGTAGTAGTAGCAGTAGTAGTAATATCACCAGCAGCAGAAGTAGTAGCAGGAGTCATTGTTGAAATGTAGACAGAGCTTCAAGTCTTCTAAATTGTTTTGTATGCCTTATTTCTTTTGAACTTCATAACATGTGAAATAAGTACTGATTCCATATTTTACAGATGAGGAAAAAAGAAATTGAGTAAGAGAGAGGTGAAATGAGTTACAAAGTAATGATAAATTAACTGTTATAAGACAAGCTAAGCTTTCACTTTTACAACAACAATGAAAATAAAATTCTCACAAAACATCAAGCAATCTGTTTTTTAGAAACCAATAACAACATGGAGGCAGCTAGGTGGCTCTGTGGATAGAGTACTGGGCCTGGAGTCAGGAAGACCTGAGTTCAGATCTGGCCTCAGACACTCATTAGCTGTGTGACCCTGGAAAAGTCACTTAACCTCTATTTGCCTTAATCTACTGGAGAAAGGAAATGACAAGGAGCAGAGTCAAGAAGGCAGCTTGAAAACAGGGACTCACTGGAGTTCTCCCTCAAATCCCTCCAAACACTTGTAAAAAATAACTCTAAACAAATTCTAGAGCTACAGAACCCACAAAATGACAGAGGGAAACAAATCTCCATCCCAGCATGGTCTGGATGGTCACCGGGAAGGGTCTATTGCATCATGCTAGGAGCAGAGTGCAGCCCAGCATGGGCTGCACCAGGACAGAGCAGGCCAGGCAGAATGGGCAGAGAAGGCCGCAATGCATTGAATCACTGGCAGCTGTGGCAGTTTCCTGACTTCTCAACCCACAAATGCCAAAGACAACATAGTAGGTCAATGGGAAAACTGTTGGACCTAGGTGAGAGAGGGGCATGGTCCACCCCTAGCCCCTGGCAGCTGAGGTGGCTGCAGCTGCGATGGCAGCAGCCACACCAACAACTGTTGCTAGAGCTCCAGGCCCACAGATGGTGGGAGGAATCAAGTGGCTGATCAGAGCTGGAGTGCAGGGATCTCTTTGCTGGTGCTGAGACAGTGTTCTCTTGCTTTGCCCTGCTTGGATCTGGATCGCAGTCCTGGATGGCAGTCCTTCAGGGAGGAGGAACACTGGGGTGACAGAGCTTGTGGTAACTGTGGAGAGGGAGTCCTCCTGGTAATTACATGGCAGAAAGGAGTGTTTCCACTCACAGACCAGAGCACAGGCCAGGAGATGATCATCACACCACTTCAGAATAGAAGTAGCTCTGAAAACAGCAGCACAAAACCCCTGAAGGCTGGAACAAAGCACTTTCCACTCTGAAAGCAGTCATACCCTGATGAAGAACTCAAAAGTGAAGTAAATAGCTTGGAAAATGAGCAGGCAGTTTAAAAGCACTCAGACTACAGAATCTTACTTTGGTGACAAAGAAGATCAAAACATACAGTCAGAAGTCAACAAAGTCAAAGATCCTACATGAAAAGCCTCAAAGAAAAATAAGAATTGATTGACCATATGAACTATCTACATATCCAGGGCCTTTAAATAACTGGAGGAATTTCAGCAGAGGTGAGGCCAGAAGTGGATTTTAATCTTTTGGAACTCCTAGAATAATAAGTATAGGCCCCTTAGACCTATGCTAGAGGGCCGCAAGAGCTAGGGAAAGGAAGGGATAGCCTAGTAAGGATGTTATAATTCTCCTTCCATTGAAGTCATTGGAGAGATTGGACAAGTGAAAGAATATATACAATCCCTGGAAGACATGTATGCACACTCATGCATACACATGTGCACCCACATACACATATTATAAATTGATGCCAAACACTAACAAACATAGACATAAATAGGCACAAAAGGATACCTGTTACAGGTATGAAGAAGCTTCAAGGTGAATGATTGCTTGAATAAAAAAGATGACAGCTATGAACTCAGGAAATTATTTCTAGTAACCATGCCATGCATTTTTCCTACATGCATTCCTCTCTAGCATTGTATTTTAAGTTGAGCCTACTCTTCTCCTGTTCTCTCTGTGCCTTCATGGGATAAGTGTGCAACACACTTTTTTCAGGGGGTTATTTCATTCTATCTGTTATCACTATATCATCTAATTAAAGACCTCTTCTAAAAGCTAGTTAAAATTACTAGCTGATGATTAAAGGGATACACATAAGTGGTGATTCAGGAGCAATAGTTTTAGAAACACTAGAACACTAGAATTCTAGGGGGAAAGTAGTAAGTGACCTTTTGGGGAAGAAGTCCATCAATGCAAATGGATACTGGGAAAGTAGTCACAAAGTAAAGGGGGATGATAGCCTAAGGTCTCTCCTAAAGTCCAGATCCACATCACTGTTCATCTATTTAACATTTCAGACTAGATGTCCTATAGGGAACTCAAAATCACCACGTACAAACTAGAACTTACTATCTCCCTTCTCTGTCACAATCCATCTCTTTTCCAGTAATTTTATATTACTGTTGAGGGCAAAACCATTCAAATTATGCAAGTCTGCAACCTCAATATCATTCTTGACTCCTCACTGTCACTTATCCCACGTATACAGCAAGTTGCCAAATCCTAATTCTCCCTTCCCAAATGTCTCCTTTCTTCTACTCACAGTCACCATTCTGATTTCTGACACAGCACTGAATATCTTTCCTGTTGTTTACTAATCTCTAGGTTCTTCTCCTTTCCCAAGGAGTTCAGGACCTCATTAATTGTTTTTGTTTTTGCTTTCCTTCCAAGTTCTGATATTTTAGTAGAGGATTGCTAACATTGGGTTTCCACCATGGGCCCTCTTCTCTCTGCATTATTTCTCTTTCACGAACCTAATCAACTTCCAAGGGCTTCATTATCAACTTGATGCAGATGATTCACAGATCTACACATACAGCCCCAGGCTCTCTCACTTGCTCTAATCCTTTATCAATTAGATATATTAAACAAGATATCTCATAACATCTCAAACTGAATGTAGAAAATAGAACTCATTATCTTACCCACTTCTCTTCATAATCCATATTTCTGTCAAGGGCAGCACTGTTCTATATTCCATCAGGATTTTAACCTCAATATTAGTTCCAACAGTTTACTTTCTCCTCATTCCCCACTATCCATTCAGTTGCTAGATATTGCTGTTTTTAACCTTCACAAAATATCTAGTAACATATCCATCCCCTATATTCACATAGCTACCACCTTTTCTTATGGCCCATATCTCCCCTCACCTGGACTATTGCAATAGCATTCTAATGGTACTCCCCTGTTTTATGTTTCTCCCAATTCCACTGAATTTGGTAACAGACCTGGTGAAGTGATTTTCTCCCACAAGAGGTCTGACCATGTCACTCTTTACTTAATAAATTCTAGAAAGGCCCCTTTGCCTCTATTATAAAATAAATGCTCCCATGTTGGGCATGTAGTGTTCTTCACAGTCTCATTCCAGTTGATCTTTTTTTAATCCTTTATACTTTATAGTCTTAATTACAAATATTGAATTGTGTGTATGTATGTTGAATATGTAGGTTATATGTGTCTGTCTAGATGTGATTTTCAGGGAGGCATAGATTTCTCTTAATCCTTTTTATCTTCAGTAAATGGTAAATAAATCCATTTATCCAAGTTTATAGGAAAGAGAAATCAGAGAAGCAGTACATGTGAGAATATACCAAACAATTCACAGAATGAATGAATGCTCCCATGGAGAATGATATATCTCAGCTCAATCAATAAAAAGTCCCAGATTTCTCCCAGAGAAATTCCCCCAAATCTTTAATTTTACAAGTTGGAGATAGGGGTATGATATTTGTATTAGCTCCTCTATAGGTCACATTCCCAATCTTTCTCTAATTCTCCGGAGAGAATCTGAAACTTCACTTCATTTCCTTTGAATTTGGAAACCTGAACAAACTCTACCTCTCATGCAGTCATGAAATAACAAGTAATCACTCTCCTCGATGTGGAGAGTCTAACTCAAATGGGCTTCAGCCTTTGGTTACAATAGCATTTTGTCACAATAATGTACCACAGTTTATTTGACAATCTCCTTGCTAAGGGACATTTAGGTTTCTTACAGTATTTAGAAATTGCATATAATGTGATAATGAAAGTCTTTGAAACAGAGACCACATTTATGTTTTTAATAAACCTATCAGTATATTTCTATTGGATCAGCATCATTGCATTTTTGAGTTCTATCTTTTCCATCATCTTTTTATACTGCTAGCAGCTCTGTTTTAATGTCTTAGTTTCTGTCTAGTTCCTAAATCATTAATTCTCCTTCCAAAAGTATTTCTGGTCAGTAATGGATTTTTAATATATCCTGCAGAAGCACATGGCAGAGTCAGCCCTAGACACCTATGTTGCCCAAGAGAATAAATTATGAGTTAAGGAGGAGGGGAATATTCTGTATAGCATAATCCAGAAAATAAATGTCCAGTAGAAAAGTCAAATTTAATGTACAGAGGCAGTCTTGAGGGTTGCCTCATGAATAACTCCAAGTTTGAGGGCTTCAGGATCAATGAGAGGTTTTGGCAGCATTCCTAAAGATGATTGCCTATAAAGCCCCTATTGGTGGAGAGCAGTAAAAAGCAAACTCCAAAAGAAGAAAAGTAGGAGTCAAGGGGACAATATTTAATAAAGGAGTTGCCTCTAAGTGTACTTGTTTTTCAGAGGGAATTTATGGTCTACTGTGAATGTTCTGTTTTCCATATTTGTTTATAGCCTCCTATTAGGTCTTTGAATTTTCTGTGGACTGAAATAATTACTTCTATCATATTGCAATTTTTATTCTGAAAAACAAATGGAAAGTGTTACCAAAATTCAGGGATGCTTAGATAAAACATATCTATACAATTCCTAGAATGAACTCTAGGGTAGGGACATAATGAGCCCAAGAGAAAATGACTGTTTGAGGTCAGCCCCTTGTATCAGATACAGCTGGATTGAACCCAACTTTTCATGAACACCTGCCCTTGGGCGAAAGCCTTCTATTAATTTTAAAGTTTGAAATGCATGGCAGTTGTTGTAGTTCTTGTTATTGTTATAATCAAATATGAGTTTTCCACTGAAAGCTAACAGGACTGATTTGAAAATCTATGAAGTTTCCAATCTGTCATCTTGAAATAAAATTGCAAATGATGAAATGTCTAAACAGGCAAAATCTTACAGAGTAAGGTCATCAAGTCTAAAATTTATTATAATGATCAACGCATTTGTATCCTATGTACATGTGTTTTATCTTTTTATTGTATTCATGAAAGCGTTTTAAAATCCCCTTTTTGGTAAAACTGAAAATATTAAGAAGTAATATTTTTTTTTCTTTATAGCTTTTCCCAGACTCCTGGAAAAAGTCTCTTGGGAAGGTGGGTGATAGAACCAGAATTAAAAGGTATTCTTAGGGAAATGGATTAAAGATCATAGCCAACCTTTTAACACAGAATAATTCTTATCTGGTTTTCATCATTGATTTCCCTACCTCTTAAGGAAATGGAGCTAGGACTTACTCGATGTAAATCCCCCACCGCCATTCCAGTAAAAGAGAAGCACCTTCAATTTCTTCTATTTAGAAAATATTCTCAGCATAGATCTGAGGAGGAATCCCATGTACATTTTAGGGCATGGTCAATGAGGGAATGGGATGGTGACATTGTTACTCAACATCTTGGAATTTAGTGCCAAATTATATTTTAATATTGTAATTTTTCTTTCTTCAAGATTCTTATAAATGTTATCTATAATTGTCTTAGGGCAGAGAGCATGGGGTAACTGTACTATTTTAGATAACCCTCTCTCTCTTGCTCCCTCTCACCCCACTCTCAGTCAGTAATTAGTGGCTTATATTTTTTGAGAATTATGTTTAATAGTAAATAAAATCATTTCTCATACTTGTGCATAAAACACAGAGAACAATTTTAATATTTTTGTCAATAGACTAAAAGATTTTTGAGGGGAGGGATCACATACTGCATATCTTAATATCCTTACCAGTTTTTTCCTATGGCTTATAAATAGTATGTATATACCATATATACTAATAGTATATATTGGAATGAATGCTTTCATACATGAATTGATTACCTGATCCCCCAAAATTATCTATGGTTAAATTTAACTATGACTTTCATTTTTCCTCTTTGTATTTTTTTATTCAACAGATCATTAAAAAGAAGTTGATTGTTTTCGAAGTTGGTACCTAAAGAATATCCTTTAAGTTTCCTCTATCATTCAATCTACCACCTTCTAAAAATTACAACAATGATAGCAAACAAAATGATGTTAGCTTTCCATGCTTAAAATGTATACATGTTAAGTGGTATTAAAATAAGTATCACTAAAATATGGTTTATGAAGCCAGCTGTCTACATTGCCAAAGAAGTGGTGAATTGCATTGGAAGAGGGAGTTTCCTTATATAGGACTTCTCCTATACCAAGGAAATCACAGGCCTAGTTACTGTCCCAGTCCTGCTTCCTTTGAATTGTGGATAGATATTGGAGAAATTTTCAAGAGTTTTAAAATTCAAAATTTTCAAATTTATTATAAAAGGGGCCTGTTGCTTGCAACAATCACACTATATAAACATTCATTCTCTTCTATGTTTGTTGATCCTCTATGTGTGTTTGCTTTGTTCTGAGTGAGAAATGCAGTCTGTGGAACTGCTAATTGTTTACAATTTGTTCTCCATTCTCCAGAGTGTGTAAATCAATCCCTGATAGTAAATGATGCAGACAGGGAGTCATTAATTGCTTTTTGTTTATTAAGGGACTAATATCTTCAGGAAAGGAACAAACCTTTCCATTTGACAATCATATCCGGTGTGTGTCAATATTATTAACAATCTTTGATTAACTTTGAATTTTCCTGAAATGGTCTCTAAGAAACCACTGTATTTGGCTGTCCTTTTTTTTTAATTCTCAAAATGTGTTGATCAATACTAAATGGTACATTAAGACTGCACATGATTTGTCCATTTGTACTTCCTTGTTCTGGTTATGATGTTTTTTTTCAGTCAAGGTTATCATTAATAAATAGGCAATTCCTAGCTTTGAATATCATACCTTGTCTTACTCTATAAATTCCATGTGAATTCTTCATTTGACCTGGAGAAGGAAAGAAACACCTTTCACTAATCATATGCCTTTCTAACCATTCAATCGTACTTCTGGGCATCATAATATTATGTAGGATAATATTTTTCCTTCTTTTCACCTTTGTTTCAAGGTTTGATTTATGAGTAGTTATTTCCTGAACTAAGTTATTTTGGCAGTTTCTATACTGACTATGATTGAGTCACTCCCAATGAGGGTCACAAAATGGCCTTCTGATATTATTCAATTCAATTCTGAAAACATTAGGTAAGCTCTGATGTGTGCAGAGTCTTATGCTGGGTACTAGGAGAAAAGCAAAGTTTAGAAGAAATGTGCTCCCCACATTAATCAAGCTTTGCAGTCTATAGAAGATGCAAAACCTTTAATAAATACCATTGTCCTTGTCATCATCATAATCATCATCATCATTATTATCATCAATAGCTAACATTTATATAGTACATAACATGTGCCAGGTAATGAACTGAGTATATTGCAAATATTATCTTATTTGATTCTCAGAACAACTCTGAAAGGTAGGTGCTTTTATTAGCTCTATTTTACAGTTGAGGAAACTAAGGGAGACAGATGTTATACAGCTAGTTGAGTATCTGAGATGGAATTTGAACTCAGGTCTTCGTGATTCCAAGACGAGTGCTCTATCTACTATACCACCTATCTGCCTTAACTTTTCAAGTCCTTCAGGATTTGGGTTTTTTGTTTTGTTTTGTCTTTTTTTTTTACCAGTAAAATATACATTATGAACTAGATGGCCCCTAATATCCCTTCCATGTGAAATCAAAAATCCTGTGATCCTAAGGCAAAAAAAAACCAAACCAGTGAACTTTTCTACCTCAGTTACATCACATAAATATTATTCCAATGCTGATGAATTAAAAAACAAAATATATATATTTTTAATGTTTCTTCCCCATGACATATCCCAAGTAGCTGAATTCTCTTTATGTAAAAAGAAAATGGGATCAATAAGTAAGGACTCTCAGTCAAAGACAGTGCCTGGAAAATAGTGTTTAATAGTTGCTTGTTGATTTGTAAGCCATCAGCAGTCAGTCCAATGATGACAAAGAATTCTGAAAACATGATAATAAATTTTAAAAAGGTAAGTGATCATTTCTAGCTTTGTTTGAAGAAGTAGAAGTGAATGAAAATAGTTAATGATAAAATGCTGGAGAAAGGGCAATATTGTATTCTCTTGTAGTTAAGCTGTATGCATCAGGGCCCTGACTTGGTTTCATGGTGGATAAAACTAAAAGGTCTTGGCTACAGCACCTAAAAGAGGGGGTAAATACAGGTAAGAAATCTAGAAAAGGATTCACTGAACTAAGTCTGTCAAAGGAAATTAGACTAAAAAAAAATTCAAAGACACAATGAATGGACACATACTTTAAAATCCTGTGCTCATTTGCATTTATTTCACTAGAGAAAGAAAAGGCATGGCTGTCAGAAAATAAAAATAGCAAAACAAATGCCAATACAGATTAAATGAGAAAGACTATTTCCATTTTAAGGAAGAAAATGTTTACAAGTTATTTAATATTGTAACATGTTCAAAGGAACTAGTAAAGTTATTACAAAATCAACCAATAATCAGCATTTAGGTATATACCACATGTCAACGTGCTACTTTAGCAAACTCTTGACATAAAAGTAACAACAGAAATTATCACTGTCCCTAAGAAATTTAAATTTATAATCTCTCTAGAGGGGAAAAATATTTAAACACTGATTTTTTTTTTGCAAAACATCCTTCTTTCAAAGACTATTACAAATCTCCTCTCTTCAAACCTCTAACACTACATTTTTAACACAGATGACTTCACTCCTGATTTATTGAGAAGATAGAAGTCATCTTATGTGACCTCCCTCAAATTCCCTCTATCAAAACCTTTAACCTCTCAATAACCTCACTCCTTTTCCCCTCCTTTCCTCCAATTACAGAGAATGAAATGGGCCTTTTCTTTGCCATAGCTAGCTGCTTCACCAGCTCTTGCAATCCTATCACCTTTCTCCATAACTTCATTTCACACATCTTTTGTTTCAATTTTCTTCTTCCTCTAAGATACATCCTAAGCAAAACAAACATAATTTACTGTATTTTGACTTAGTCAATGCCTAAAATATTATCTTCTCTTAAAAATCACTGATTATTTCTTTTTCATGAAACCTGCTGATCTTTTATCTAAACTTATCCTCTGTTTTCCTCTCCTTGACCTCTCTGTGACAATTAACTCTGTGAACCACTCTCCACCTTTTATTAGTTTTTCCTCTTTTGGATTCAGTGAAGTAGCACTCAAGTGTTAGTTTCTCAAAGTTCTTTTCTTGCCTTTCTGAATACATATTCTCTGTACAGTCATCTTCCTGCTCCTAAAATGTCACTTTAAAAATTTCCCATACAATGGCTATTTATGATGTGTTGGGGGAGAGGTATTGATCAGGAGAACCTAAAATCAATTGATTTTGCCCCAATACATTTAAAGGAAAATGAAATGAATATAAGATGTTAAGGTCTGCAACGAATTGCCAAGAAGTGCTTAAACATTTATGCTCATTATAAGGTATGAAAAAGTTCTTCAACCAAACATGAAAGGACTATATAGTGTGGCTAGCCATTGGATAACTAAAAGATTAGCCATACTCCTGGTAATTAAAAAAAGATATACCCTCTAAGGAAGTTCTTAGAAGACAACTTTTACAAGGTTAAACTTTGACAAACAAGAAGAAAGACAGATATGGAAGAAGAACCCAGCTGTTGAGACAGAATTATTCCTCACTTGTTATACCAGGAACAGAGAAGATTTCTCTCTTCTTCTCTTGCCACAATTGACAATAGTTTCTTCTGATGAGGCTTTTATTTTGTATGAGACGTTATGCCCAAAATGTGAACAAGCCCCAAAGTAAATAGCCCAAGGAGCCCAGGAGAATGATATGCTTATCAGTGGAGCTGTACCAGAGGTGGTGGAGAGCTGGGTGAGAACATGAGAAGAGAAAGGACACCAAATTCATACTGCATCACAATTGTGAGTTGCCTTATCCAAATTTGTTCTGTAAGTATATGCCTCTTTAGTAGTTCACTGATGTTTATTCCCACTCATGCCACTGATGTCCTGTATATTTACAGGAAAATATCTTCCAAGTTTATGGGGTGGAATATTTTGTAGGTGCTGCTCATTAGGTTGTATTTCAATAAATTTCTTTGCTTCAAGTTAACCCTGTCCACTGGCTGATAATTAAAGGCTGATAAACCCATGGAAGCTTATGAGCAATCATTTTTTAAGAGTATGTAGCTAGATATTATCTTGATATCTTGGGAGAGTTACCCAAAAAGAGGGACCTAAGCTATGTATATAAATTGAGGGGCATACCTCAGAGGAGACACTCCAACCAAGTAATGTATGAGAATTTTTTTAAATACTTGATTCTAATTAATGCAATTATCAAATATGACTCTGTAACACCAATAATGAAGCATGCTTCTCATTTCTTGGCAGAAGTGTTGGACCAGAGATATAAAAGAAGATATGTTTGCTGACACCAATCATTTGATTTGCTTTGATTAATTTCAAGGGAGTATTTCTATTCAGGAAGCACATTGGTAGTAATAATGACAAAAAATAAAGAATAACAAGAATATTAATGAAGCATTAAATGATATATAGAAAGATAAAGGAAGGTCATAAAAAGGAAGCTGGGGATAGGTTTTTTATATATATGTACATATATATATATATACATACATACATATATAAAATTGAAGATATATTGGAAAAAGCAAAATATACAGAATAGTATAGAGTTTAAAATAGCTTTTCTTTATATATTAGAATGTTCATATTTTTACTCACAATTTTTTAAAAAGTAGAAATTGGAAAAAGTGGTTACCCCCAAGTTTTAGTCCTCTCCTTACCTTCTCTCTTTTGATTGTCTCCTCTTCAATCATAAATGTCATTATCCATTTTATTGTTTAAAATTTACATTAATTAATTCTAGTCTTTCCCCAGAGTCCTTATACCACACAACTACTTGCTACATTTTGCTACACCAACAACATCTTATATTTTACATTTCCCCATCTAGACAATTTACCTCTCCCTCAAAATCTTTTCCTTTCCCTATTCTCTATTTCTTTTGATGGCGCCATCATTTTTTCTCAGTAACTGATTCTCACTACCAAGAAATCTCTATTTCTGTTGATGGCACTACCATTTTTTTCAGTAATTAATTCACATTGCTATGATGTCATTTTTGACCCTTCCTTCTCTTTCAACTCTTATCCAATCATTTGCCAACTCCTCTCATTTCTATTTCAACAATGCACCTTCCACCTGCTTCTTCCTTCCCAATTTCATTGCAAACATAGGATAATAGGATCACAGATCTAGAGTCAGAAGGAGACTTAGGTTCAAAGAAGATAACACTGCTCATATAACACGACTCTAACCAAGATAGGGTAGCTAGGTAGTGCACTGGATAGAGTGCTAGGCTTGTCATCAGGAAGACTCATCTTCCTGGGTTCAAATCCTACTTCAGACACCTATTAGCTGTATGATCCTGGTTAAGTCACTTAATCCTGTTTGCCTCAATTTCCTCACTGGTAAAATGAGCTGGAGAGGAAAATGGCAAATTCTTTCGGTATCTTTACAGGAAAAAACCCAGATGGGATCACAAAGATTTAGAAACAACTTGAAAACAACAAATGCCTGAAATGTTCTGTCTTCTCCATTTGTAGCAAGACTGTAGCTTTTCTAAGGCCCAACACACATGTCAAACACTAATCCTCTCTTCTTTAGGCCTTATATAGTGTTTTATTCATACTCATTGTAATCATTATATTCAATTTTATAAGGTGGTTATTTATGAACATACCATAGCTCTCCTAGTAAATTGTAAGCTCTACAAGATCAGTAGCAAGGATGGTATCTTACTAAATTCTTTTTCTCCTGCCTACCACTGCAGAGCTCTGCATAGAACAGGCACTTAAAAAAAAAAAAACATTTGTTTAATTGGACTGAATTTATGAGCACTTGGATACACCAGGCTAGTCACTGTATAAAGTAATTTAACAGTTTACAAATGTGAATTGTTATTTGCAGGCAATGGGCATGGAATTAATATGGCAACAGCAATGTTTTAAAGAGAGAATGATCTTCATTTGGACCTCCAAAGGCAAAAGTGCTCAAGAATTTATAATGAATTTTTTTCTTTACCCATTCATTTGTATATTCTTCTCTCTAACCACTTAGCATGTAACAACATACTAAAAACAGAGTGAAAGAGAAAATTATTCTTTTTCTTCTCTTAAATGTAAGTTTCATTTTGTATGAAGAGAAAAAAAAAACCTTCTCAAGGTGATATTTATATTCCAGAAGTGGTCTCCCGCTGACTCAGGAAGGAAATGCATAGATAACAGAGTCAAATGAGGGAACATAATTAGGAAAAGCTGTCTCCTTTCCATTGGTTGGAATAGTCCACATGCATGAGGGGTATTTGCACATAGAATCTATAGCTGAGTGGAATCTGACCCATGATAGATGGATTCCTTTCTGAGGAGTGTTTTTCAAATGTTTTTTTTTAATTTTTAACAACATAGTAAACAACATCTTGTCTTCCCTTTATGACATTATTTCTTTAGCTAAAAGTTCCTTGGTATCAATATTAACTCAATTGAACTTTTTTGCATTTTTAACATCATTATGTAATGTCTTTCTATCATCTTTTTGACTTTCCAATACAAAGTTTATGTAGATTTAGTACATTTGATTTTTAGCAGGAGAGGAGTTCTCATTATTAAAGACCTTCATAATTGCACAGAATTATAGAATTTCACAGTTGGAAAGGACCTCAGAAGCTATCTAATCTATCCCACATCTGGACAAGAAGCCCCTCTACAATATTCATCAATATATGATCTCCCAAATTTCGCTTGAAGATGTTAGGACTTTATTCTACTTCTGAATAGCTCTGGTAATGTTTCTTTTCATTGATTCTAAGGTGTTTTTCCCCCGTAAGTTTTACCTATTCCTCTATGTTCTGTCTTCTGGAGCCAAGAAAAAGTCTGTTTCTTCACCAGTATAACAAGACTCTACTTCTCTGGACTAAAGAACATGGGTTTTTTTAGCCCATTTTCTGATGTCATAGTATCGAGATCAATCCCCATCCTGGCTGGACCCTGTTCAGTCTTTAATATTTCAGAGTGATCAAATGAGATAGTATTTGTGAAGCACTTAGCAAAATAATTGACATATAGTAGGTGCTTAATAAATGCTTGTTCTTTCCCTATCTCCCTTCCCTTTGTTTTTCTAGTCATCAATATTATCCTTCTATTAATGTAATCTAAAATCACATTTGTTTTTTGTGAAAGCCATGTCCAAATGTTATTAATACTTCTACCCCTACCTAGAGTTGAGAGGCAAAGGGAAAAAACAATATTGTTACAGATTTGTGGTAACATTAGGCACAGTGGGATTTTAGTAAGAAGTTGTGCTAGCAATGACAGAGGAAACCAGATGGTGATATTTTCTCTGGTGTGTATATTTTCAATCTCTTCAGACACCATATTCTTGTACTAATCTAGACAAGTAAAGCCATCTAACCTATATACTGCTACTAATGAGAGTTTCAAGCTCAATTATATTAACATTTATTATTTCCTTTTTAGACCATGACAATTCTCAAAGACTATCTACTAAGTCATAAAGGGTTGGCAAATTGTGTGTATATTTTGAACTAAACACTCAAGTAGGTGAAATCATTAATTCTTGAAATATCATACAAGCATCTACTCTGTTATGACTCTTTATATGAGCATCCTCTGTTAGGTGAAACATAGATGAGATTATAGCTATTCTTTGAAATGTAAAAAAGAATCATTTTACTATGAAATGATTAAAATAACCTAATTCTGAGGAGTTTTAATATATTTTTTACGTTTAGTAATACAATTCCGCAATGAATAACTTTTCTTTGTTTGAATATGTATCTATGTATTTAGGTATATAATGAGTGTATATATATATATATACATATATATATATGTATATATATATATACATATACCTATATATACACACACATGCATAATACATATATACATATATGTATTATATATGTATATATACATATTGTGTATGTATGTGTGTATGTATGTGCATATATATATGTATGTGTATATATATATATATATATATCCAGGATAGTTAGAACCTAATTTTAAATATAATGTTTGGTAAACCTTTTGCTTTTGCAAAGAAGACATTATCTGAAGCATTTATTATAATCCTGAGAGAGAATCTTCTTTCCTTGATGCTTGTTAAAATAGGATAGAAGATTGTCTTCTGGGAATTAGAGGCTTGAAATTGGGGTAAAGATCTTAATGTTCTCTCCAGATCCTTCCTACGTTGGGAGTGATTTTTTAAAGATTTTTTTTTCCATTCTCCTTTTCCCATGCACAATTTTTATATAATCAAGTTCTATTAATTTATTTAAAAATCAGCAAAATTTATGTAGTTTGTGAAAGCAGATTTTGTTCCTGTTGTTTCCCCAGCTGCTGCTGCTGAATTAGTTTCATAGATATAGAGAAGAAAGTGACCTAAAGATCCTATAGTTTTCGTGAAGAAACTGAGGCTTCAAGAAGTTAAGTCATTTGCCCAGGGCAAAAAGGTGGGTTTTGAACCCTAATCCTCTGAATACAGAGTTTTTTGCATTTTGTCCTGTCTTTATGTGCATATACATATATTGTGGTTCCATAACTTGTACACTGGCATAGCTTTTAATGACCCAGAGCCACCAACAAAGCATCATTGTCTGATAAAGTATAGTTTTTGTGAAGCTGCCCTATTATTCCACATATTTAATCATTACTTTTAGCTCAAAAAGAAATAATTATATATAATATATATTTATATATATACATACATACATATATATATATATATATATATATATATATATATATATATATTTCCTTTAAAATGTTATATACAAATGAGGAAACTGAAGCCCACAAAGTGCCAGTCCAGACCAGACAACCAACTTTCACATGCCTCAAAGCACCTTTCTTTGCGTGCAAGTCCCCAGAGGGAAGGTGACAAAGGCCTGACTGATTGAAGGACTTCCATCTATCCCAACATCAAGCAATGCCTACCTCCTGCTGTCAAGCTGATCTCCTAATTGTGATGTGGAAAGCCTTAGGAATAAAGAGAAGTAACCTTCCCTTTGACATTAGGCCTTCAGTCTCCTGCTGTAACTGCCATTTGAGTGAAGTAGAAGAGTAAGCTTATGGAGAGAGAATTCCTTTTCCTGTTTGCAAGTTCAAGTTACATATCCTACTGTACTATTTCTTGACTAATCTCTAGCCTTTGGAGAAAATAAGAATTTTAAAATGGACTATACCTTAACATGTGACTTTATGACTTCCATCTAATGCTGAAATTGTGTCCAGCTCAATCTCCAGCCTCCTTTGGGAAAAGAAGGGTCTCTTTCAACTCAGTATTCTAACCCCCAGTCATACCCTATATATCCTACTGAATTTCAGCCACTTTAGTGCATTATCCAAACCTCATCTCCATCCTCCATTGCCTGATTCATTATTCCCATCCATCTCAACACTCCCACCCCAAAGTTCCAACCAAATATCACCCACTCCTTCCACTGTGTCATCTGTAAAGTCTGTTGCCTAGGGAACAAATTTTGCTTCATCCTAAATCTTTTCCTCTCCCACTCCTTCCATTTTCTAGCTTTTAGCTTAACTACTCTATCCCACCCCTCCACCCTGCCCTGATAATGCAGCTTCATTGACACCTTTTTTAGTACTGGCTAGATTTTCACTTATTTTCCTGGGTCCACTGGTCAAGGTGTGGAAGTTGGAATACTCTTTTCACCCCATTTCCACTTCCAGGTTCTCTCTCTGTCTCCATTACTCAGTAACCTCTCCTTTGAGATTCATGCGATTCCTTTCTACTACCCAATAAAAATCCTGGTCTACAAGTCACTCCATTTTCTTCCTTAATGAGTTCAATAGCTGGCTCAAATTTTTTCTCTTCTCCCCAACTCTTCCTTTCATACTAGGGGACCCCAGCATACATATTGCCTTTGCAACAACATGCTAACTACTCAATTCCTCAGCCTACTCATGTCTTATGACCACCTTCCCCACCCCACCTCAGCTACACATGAGATCCTTGAAACCCCTGATCTTTTCACCACCCATAGATATGCCACTTCCACATTCAAGAATTGTGAATTCCCCTTAACTGACTATAATTTATTGATATTCCTTCCTTCCCTTTGTCTTTCCTCATCTAACTCTCATATTGGTCCACACAGTGATTTCCAATCCCTTTACCCTTCAGTTCTCTCCTAGGCTATCTCTCCTGTATTAGCCACTCTCTCTTATTTCCACACCTTGATCCATTGGGGAACCATTTCAAATCTACATTCTCTTGAGCCTCCTTATCGTTTTACCCATTGTGTACTGCCATGTCTCATCCTTGGATGGCTTCCAACATTGGCTGCATTTGTGCCTACATATGTACTGATAAAAAGGTGCAGAAAATTATTGAACCATTTATGATTGGCTCTACCACTAATGCATGCTCAGAATCTCAAATGAGCCCACAGCAACACTAAGTAATCCTGCTACATCTCCCTTATAAGCCAACTATTCTACTCTCTATGATGGCTCTTTCAAACCTTTTCAACCTTCTTCAAACCACTCAAGGCTCCCTTCCTTTTACCTCTTAAGAGCTAGTGATACAAAGAAAGGCAAAAAAAGTCCCATTCCTCAAGGAGCATTCATGAGGCTAACATAAAGGAAGGAAGGATAAGATCTCCATAGAAAACTAAGGAATCAAAAGAAACAAGGACTTCCCACGAAAGAGGCAAGGATGTTGGTCTTGAAATCTGATGTGAATTGTGGGTAGTTGGTAGCTTTCAGAAGGGATAATTTGATAATTGACTATTATTATTTGCTTGAGACCAGTTAATATTATTCCCATTGTCACAAATTCAACTTAGTATTTATAGTCAATATGACAACTATGTGAAAGTCAATGATGAAAGAAACCTAATGGAATAATCTCAGACTGTTCAGGTTAAGAGGCAGAATTGGGATTCCATACAAAGAAAGGTAGAGCAATCAGGCCTAAAGAACTGGAGCCTAGGGGCAGCTAGGTGACACAGTAAGTAGAGCCCCAGGTCTGGAGTCAGGAGGACCTGAGTTCAAATCTGACCTCAGACACTTGACACACTTACTAGCTGTGTGAGCTTGGGCAAGTCACTTAACCCCAATTGCCCTGCCTTCCCCCTTGCAAAAAACAAACAAACAAACAAACAAGAACTGGGGCCTTACGTAGTGCCTATAATGTAATGAAAACCACATTAAGGTAACCTTTATTTATTTTAAATTGATTCATCCCAATAAGTATGTAATTTTATTGTGGAGTCTTTATACCATAGCATTCTTCCATTTTACCCAGATGCTCACTGAAATCTTTGATTTTTTTTCTTTATCCTCTCTTTTGTGCCTTGAGAATCAAAGATAGCTTTTATTTAATTATATTATACAATGACCTGCATATAGCTCCCTTTGGGCTGTTTTTCAAGTAGAAGTATCTTTAATATAAAGCTAATTTATTGTTTATGGAATTCTGCTTGAAGTTGTTAGTCTGACTTCATTGAGTCTGCAAAGGATATACAGTACATTCAGAATGTAAAAGGAAAAGAATTAGCCTTGTCTTGTCTCAAAGTCCTATAAATACAGTTAATTCCACTTAGTGAAAATGAGATTTGCTGTACTGTCAACCAAACAAAAAAGCTCATTTAAAGGAAAAGGCAGAAAATTTAACACCTTCTATTGCCTGCTTCACATCATTTTATGGTGTCCCTGCTTTAGCTATTTCCAGTTGTTTCCAGGGTTTGTGCAGAAGTCAGGTGCCATCTATTCACATAGATTAACAAAGGGAACATGGAGGTCAATGGAAAAAAAAATCTGCAAAGCCTTTTTAAATACTTCATTGAATTCTATGTCCCAATTGAATTCTTCATTTATATTTGTAATTTGTTCTGCTTTACAAAAGTTTAGAGAGGAAAACAAGCCCTGAAGAAATTAACTTAGCTAAAGACATTGAATCAGGGAAGAGGTCTTTAGAGCCCTTAACATCTTCTTCTGGACTATAATTCCTTCTCTTTGGTACTAAATAGTCTATTTTTCCTTCATTTCAAGGACAACAAATGTTGCAGAAAATAAGTTTACATGTTTAAAGTCTGTTCTTTTCCCCCATTCTTTTCCAGAGCTATGCTTTCTTTGATATGTAGTGCCGCTGCTGAAACTCCCCTCCCTGAAACAGCTCAGCAACATTCATGTAACTTATACTTTGATCCCTGGGGCAATAAGAATTTAAGTGACTTGCTCATGGTCACATTGCTAGCCTGTGTTAGAGCAGGATGTGAATATAGGTCTTCTTTTTCCAAGTTGAGCCCTCTACCAACCAAATCATACTAAGTGTCAAAATATTTTATTTTCATTGAACTCAATCAAAATAATTTTCCTTATTTGCAACAAATAGAGGGCATTGGATTTACAGTCAGAACTCAATTTGAATTCAGTTTATGACTTTGTGTGACTGTGGGAAAGATCTAATTTTGGCAAATCACAACTTCTTTGCACAAGAGAGACAATATTTTCACTGGTGGCTTTAGAGGCTTATTATGAGGAACATAATGTGAAAGCCTTAAAGAGATATGCATTTGAGCTATTATTTTGAGTTCATTAAATGTTCTAATAGTTTAATACAAATAATTTCCATACCAATTGTTTTTTATTTTTTCCATGATCAGTTGCTGTTAACATAAATGGTAGAAAATGAAATGTAGATTTAGCAATCATTTGGTCAATTTGATCAGTGTTCACAACCAAAATCATATAGTGTTGATTCCAAATGAAATTGATTTATTTGCATACTTTGGAGCCCTACACAGTGGTTTCCAGGAATTTTGTGTCTAATTTGGAGAAGAGTGAAGAAGTTGCCATGGGAGTTAGTCAATAATAAGCATTTATCAAATGGTGACTTGCTATTTGCAAGGTGCTGCATTTACTGTGTGAGCCAGATTTCAGCATAGCAAGTGGGAGACAAGGGGCTAGTCAGTTTAAGACTTGGGTAGTAAATTAACCTGATGTTCTAGGAGTTGAAAAGTGGCAACCTAGAGACCAGGGTCCTTTAACAGCTTTAATTAGAAGTGGCTGTCATTTTGATTTTACTCTCTTGCCCAAACGTAAACGTCACTTTCCAAACTCATTCCTGTTTTATAATGCAGAGACCTTGGTGATTCTAAATACTACTTCCCCAAATTTACTTTTTAAGTTCAAAACCTACTACCTACCCAAAATGCTACATTACCTCTGCTTATTCCCTCCCTGAAGTACTAAGAAATGGAATAGTTTTCAACTGCCCATTGTCTGCAAATAGACAAGACACTAAATGCCCCTCTGAATGGACCATAATTCTTTGTGTGTTCCTTTTCAAATGCATACCTTATGAAAATTACTGTGAGATTATCTCCCATTTTATTCAGGGGATGATGACTCAATCTCTATTTAATAACCCTCAGTACATATTGATCTCTTGTCTCTAAAGAATTCTTTGTTGCTCTTGCTGTCAGCTTGTTCAACAAGGAAAATAGCTTCTTGAATGTAATCCTTCCATCATCCCTTGTGGAACTCAAACAAATGTTGGTTCATGCTCTACATGACACAGATTTAGATAGGAATCCAACTGGAAGGATAATATACTTTTTTCTGTTTCTTTATGAAATGGCAGGCCGACAATTTCTCTAGAATTTAATATGCATAACAACTTAAACTCTGTGTGGGTGGATGCTGTATGTTGAAGACTTTTTCAGTTACAGACAATCTAAAAGCAATAGATTTACAATGTGATCAGCAGCAAAAGTCACTTAATATTAACCTTCAAAAAAGCCATAGAGATCACTGCCTCAGAAAGCTTTATGACTTTGCTAAAAATATTGTCATATACCAGGGATGGTGTTAAAGAGATATGGGATAGAAGGTCAATAGGGTTTCTAGCCCTTGCCTTACTGTCTTATTAAATAAAATCCCTACTGTATGAATACTGAATACCTCAGTATACTAATTTGACACTGGTTGTAAAACCAGCATTTTCTTAATATGTTTTTTTTTTTTTGCTAAAGCAAGATTTTTTGAACACAGCCTTTCTTTCAACCACTATACATAAGAAGGAAAGAAAACATTATATATGTACATGGTACAGTACATATAAGAAGTTTTAGATATAGACAACCATATTTCACATAAATTTACATGTGTACATGTATTTATGAATTACAGAGCATTATCCATGAAGCAGTACCTTAACTCGAGGTAAGTTTTGGAAATTATGTTGGCATAAGTATTTGAAGTAGACCTAAAGAAACATAATTTTACCTTATGCCACCAACCCCCTTTCCCCTTTCCTCCCCCCACACCAAGGACATCTACATGGCACAGCAGAGAGAATGCTGGGTGTAGAATCAGGAAGACTCATCTTCATGAGTTCATATCCAGCCTTAGACACTTACTAGCTGTGTGACCCTGGGCAAGTCACTTAACCCTCAGTTTCCTCATCTGCAAAATGAACAGGAGAAGGAAATGGCAAACTACTCCAGTATCTCTCCCAAGAAAATCCCAAATGGGGTCATGGAGAATTGGACACAACAGAAAAACAACTAGAAAAGAACAATCCCCTCCAATTTTCATCCAGTTGATTTACTCTTCTTTATAAATGTGTCAAATGAGTTGTTTCAATTGCATTCTGTTGACCACTAATTCATTCTTCAGAACTAAATTAAATTTTCCCTGCACATTTTTTTCACTAAAAGTTGGCAAATGGATAGGAAGAGGCAAGATGGCAGCTGGAAAGCAGGGACTTGTGTGAGCTCCCTGCCAGATCCCTTCAAACACCTATAAAAATGGCTCTGAACAAATTCTGGAACTGCAGACCCCGCAAAATAGGAGAGGGAAGCAGGGCTCCAGACCAGGACAGCTGGATGGTTGCTGGGTAAGGTCTATCACACAGAACTGGGAGTGGAGGGGGCAGAGCCCAGCATGGGCTGTGACCAGACCAACCAGACCAGGAGCCAGGTGGAACAGGCCCTAGCGCCCTGAATCAGTGAGCTGTGGCAGTTACCGGACTTCCCAACCCACAAACACCAAAGACAACAGAGAAGGTTAGTAGGAAAAGCTGCAGGGACAGAGTGAAAGAAGTTTCCCATTTGGCCACCACCCTGGAGACAGCGGAGGTGGTGAAGCTCTAAGGCTGCTTACAGAGCTACAGCTGCAATTGCTGCTGCCACCAGGCCCACATGGTAAAAGGAATTAAGTGATGGATCTGAGAGGGAGTGCAGAGCCAGCTTAGATCTGAGTCTGGTCCAGGTTGGCAGTTCTTGGGGGAGGAGTAGCACTGGTGTGGCAGAGCTTGCTGTGTAGAAATAACTCTGGAAACAACAGCACAGCCTCTCAACCTTGGGACAAAGTACTCTGTACTCTACCAGCAGTCATACCCCAATGAAAAACTCAAGGATCTAGTAAGTTGGCTGGGAACATGGCCAGGTAGGGAAAATGGACTCAGATTCAGACTCAGACTTTGGGGTCTTTCTTTGGTGACAAAGAAGACCAAAACATACAGCCAGAAGAAGTCAACAAAGTCAAAAAGCCTACATCAAAAGCCTCCAAGAAAAACATGAACAGGTCTCAGGCCACGGAAGAGCTCAAAAAAGTTTTGGAAAAGCAAGTAAGAAAAATAGAGGAAAAATTGGGAAGAGAAATGAGACTGATGACAAAGGAGTCAATGACTTGCTAAAGGAGACCCAAAAAATACTGAAGAAAATAACACTTTAAAAAATAGACTAACTCAAATGGCCAAAGAGCTCCAAAAAGCCAACGAGAAGAAGAATACCTTGAAAGGCAGAATTAGCCAAATGGAAAAGAGGTCCAAAAGACCACCGAAGAAAATACTACCTTAAAAAGTAGAAAGGAGCAAGTGGAAGCTAGTGACTTTATGAGAAATCAAGATATTACAAAACAGAACCAAAGGAATTAATAAATGGAAGACAATGTAAATATCTCATTGGAAAAACCACTGACCTGGAGAACAGATCCAGGAGAGATAATTTAAAAAATTATTGGACTCCCTGAAAGCCAAGATCAAAAAAAGAGACTAGATATCATCTTTCAAGAAATTATCAAGGAGAACTGCCCTGATATTCTAGAGCCAGAGGGTAAAATAGAAATTGAAAGATTCCACTGATCACCTCCTGAAAAAGATCCCAAAAAGAAAACCCCTAAGAATATTGTTGCCAAATTCCAGAGTTCCCAGATCAAGGCAAAAATACTGCAAACAGCCAGAAAGGAACAATTTGGGTATTGTGGAAACACAATCAGGATAACACAAGATCTAGCAGCTTCTACATTAAGGGATTGAAGGGCTTGGAATATGATATTCCGGAGGTCAATGGACCTAGGACTAAAACCAAGAATCAACTACCCAGCAAAACTGAGTATCATGCTCCAAGGCAAAATATGAATTTTCAATAAAGTAGAGGACTTTCAAGCTTTCTCAGTGAAAAGACCAGAGCTGAATAGAAAATTTGACTTTCAAACACAAGAATCGAGAGAAGCATGAAAAAGTAAACAAGAAAGAGAAATCATAAGGGACTTACTGAAGTTGAACTGCTTTGTTTACATTCCTACATGGAAAGATGATGTCTATAGTTTGTGTGTGTGTGTGTGTGTGTGTGTGTGTGTATGTGTGTGTGTGTGTGTGTGTGTATATATATATATATATATATATATAGACAGAGGGCATAGGGTGAGTTGAATATGAATGGATGATATCTAAAAAAACAAAATCAAATTAAGGGATGAGAGAGAAATATATTGAGAGAGGGAGAAAGGAAAAGATAGAATGGGGTAAATTATCTTGCATGAAAGTGGCAAGAAAAAGCAGTTCTGTAGGAAGGGAAGAGGGGGCATGTAAGGGGGAATGAGTGAATCTTGCTCTGATTGGATTTGACCTGAGGAGGGAATAACATACACACTCATTTTGGTATCTTACCCCACAGGAAAGAAGGAGGAAGGAGATAAAAAAGGGGGGACGATAGAAGGGAGGGCAGATGGGGGAGGAGGTAATCAAAAACAAACACTTTCAAAAAGGGACAGGGTCAAGGGAAAAAACTGAGTAAAGGGGGATAGGATAGGAAGGAGCAAAATATAGCTAGTCTTTCACAACATGAGTATTGTGGAAGGGTTTTACATAGTGATACATGTGTGGCCTGTGTTGAATTGCTTGCCTTCTTAGGGAGGGTGGGTGGGGAGGGAAGAGGCGAGAGAATTTGGAACTCAAAATTTTAAAAACAGATATTAAAAAAAAATTTTTTTCATACACCTAAGAAATAAGATATACAGGCAATGGGGTATGGAAATTTATCTTGCCCTAAAAAACAGTAAGGGAAAAGGGCATGGGGGGAGTGGGGTGACAGAAGGGAGGGCTGACTGGGGAACAGGGCAACCAGAATATATGCCATCTTGGAGTGGGGGGAGGGTAGAACTATGGAGAAAACTTGTAATTCAAACTCTTGTGAAAATCAATGCTGAAAACTAAAAATATTAAATAAATTAAATAAATAATAATAAAAAGAGAAAAAAAAGTTGGAAAATGTTCCACAAGAGTTTCTGAACATACAAACAAAAGATAATCAAACTAACCTTCTGACATCTCTTTCTACTTCCCTTTTATGATTATTTTTGAAGTTTTTTTTTAATTTTTCTTACATAATTTATAAATGTAAACCCAATAACTCTCTATCTTTAAAAAAAAGGTTTCTAACTGTTCATAAGTGAATTCATGAATATGAAGTACACATCAATCTGTATAATTTGTTGAACATTACTGAACAGCTACCTTTGTAAATATAGTCATCAGATTGTGTTGTGGTTTTTAATATATAAATAAATGATGAGTGCATTCTTTGAGAAAACACTCTATACAATCATAGAATCAATTTATCTACTTACTTTCCCTTTGTTTTCCTGGTGAATAAATAATTTTTTTGGGGGGAGGATAATGTGGTTCAAGATTTAGATGGATATACTTCCCTATTAGAATGGAAGCTTCTTAAAAGTAGGTGTTGCTTCATTCTTTGTATTTATATCCATAGTTGAAACTGCAAAGTCAGTCACATACAAGATCCTTAACTAATCCTTTTTGTTTCAATTATTGGCTGATTGATAAGGAATAGAGCACTTGGGATTAGGCAAAATTGTTCATCTGGTAAGAGGAAAGGAAATCAAGTACTTTGACCATGAAATTCCTCCTAAAATATGACACCCTTAATTATAGTGCTGCACCTTATGATTTGTTGCTTACTTTATTCTCTGAAGTCCTCACTCTGATAGGCTGTCTGCTCTAAGTGATTAGTTCTTGTTCATTTCTTGGAGGAGGAAAAAAAAAGAGGAGAAGGGTTTATTTTTTTTAATCACTCCTGAGGCAAAAGGAAAAGGGTTTATTGTATCTCGCATCCCCATCAATAACTCCTTGCATTCTATGTATTTGTCCAGCAGCACTTTGTGGTTGGCAGAATCTACATAACACAGAGACATACACATGCAATTTCCTTGGAAGTTAGGGACTAACAAACCCTTTAATGAAATGTCTACCTCAATACAACCATATATACCTTGGCAGAAGAGACTATTCATTGAAAATATAATTTCTCAACAATAACCCTAACCTAAAACTAATCTAAGATCTCATTGTGTTTATTTATTATTGATTACACACACACACACACACACACTTCAAGTCACATAACATTTCATGATTGATGCAACCACAAAATAGTTTTATTTTATGATCTTATGATCCTAAAAGTATCAACATCAATCAGCATTTAAAGCTGGAAATCATCTGTTTTCCAAAGAAGCAAAGAACATCAAAAAGAAAGTCCTGAGCAAGGTTCAAATAGAAGACAGATCAAATAGAGATGGTGAAATTTTCTCCAATGCTTCTGATTGTGGATGATAATTACATATTACATGAATCTCCAAAGTATTAGGGCATGTCTTGGGCAATAAGAATAGTGGTGTTGCAATAGCTAAGCAAATGAAAAATACATATATCATGGATTTTGGTATGAAGTTCGATAAGTAAGCCTTTGAGTTCTCCATGTCCACTAGGTGGACAGTGGCACAGTGGATAGATTGCGTGGCTAGGAGTCAGGAAGAGCTGAGTTCAAATCTGGTCTCAGACACGAGCTGTGTGACCCAGAGTAAGTCACATAATGCTGTTTACGCAGTTTCCTTATCTATGAAATGAGCTGGACAAGGAAATGGCAAACTACTCCAGCAGGATCTTTGCCAAGTAAACCCCCCAAAGGAGGGTGGATGTGACTGAAAACAACTAAACAAGTCCACTAGAGTACACACACACACACACACACACACACACACACACACACACTCACACTCACCCCTTGACAGCCACTGATTTATAATATGCTAGGCTCAGATTTGAATAGGAAGAGATTAGATTGGATAACATTTGAGAGAAAACAGCAGTTTTAGTGATTGCAAACTGTTTATTGCTTCAAAAACACAATTTTTAAACATTAACAGTCTCTTGCTATATAATAGCAACACATTACAACACATGATTTTAGATGAACCCAATTTGCAAGTGATCTTAAGGGCTATAAAAGATCCTTATTGTCCAAAAGGTGATTGCAGAACAATATGCAATATCTCGACAAAATGATATGAATAATTATAGCACCTATCATTTCTATGGTGCTTCAAAGTTTGAAAAAAGCCTAATATATAACATCTCATTTAATATTCACAATAATCCTGCCATGTAGGTGCTATTATTAACTACATTTTCCAAATGAAGAAACTAATGCTAACTTGGTTAAGTGCCCAGGGTTACATATCAAGTAAGGAACTGAGTCCGGATTCAAACCCAGACTTTCCTGAGTGCAGAACTAGCACTTCATCAACTCAGCCACCTAGCTGACACTAGGGAATCAATTATATGTTCAATCCAGAAAAGGGTAAGGACTTAGCATATGACAAAACTAATATTAAAAGAATGAGACCAGGTGTTGAACTAGCATTCAGGAAATGCTAAAACCAGAAGAAAATTCCCAGCACAAGGGGGAGATACACTATAGGTAGATAACAGAAAGATAGGGAAGAATCTCTTCCATACACCATTTCAAGTTGACCTTTATGCCCATAACACCTGGCACAGAGTTTATTAGCAGGCATGCATATAAGAGCTTGGTATAACAGGAAAAAAAAATATGATAAAAAAAGATGCAAAGATAGATAACTAGAATGAGAGTGAGATAGACAGACAGACAGACATCTTACTAAGTCAGGTCAAGTCAAGAGGCAATTGGTGGAGCAGTAGATAGAATGCTGGGACTAGAGATAGGAAGATGAATTCAAATTCAATCTCAGTCACTTACTCACTGTGTGACCATAGGCAAGTCACTTAACCTCTGTTTCTCTTAGTTTCTACAACTCTAAAAGGAGAATAATAGTAGCACCTAACTGGTAGAGGTTTTGGTAGGATCAAATGAGATAATAGTTGTGGGGGGAAAAAAACCATTTATCATCCAGTATGTAGTAGATACCGTGTGAATGCTTATTCCCTGCCCCTTATTAAGCACACACTATATGATACGTATAGTCCTAGGACTCCAAAGTAAGGCCAAAGAATCATTATTATATTCTTCCCACCACTTCTAATCTAACCAGTTCAAATGTAAGAAAATATGACAAAAATTATATCCCACCTTGTAAGTATCTATATAACTTGTTCCTTAGTTTCCTCTAGGGGTCATCCCTTACAGTCTAAGTTCAGACAGATAAAGAAAGAGGCATTGGGGTAAATTCCATTTAAAGGATAGATTGTGATAACTACTGATACAGAGATCAATGAAATAGATATATTCCTATTATGTTTACTTCTGGGGAATTTAGTCTGGGTAGGAAAGGTATCAGTCAATTGGAAGTGCTTTTCAGAGAGGTATATCCCAGGTACAAAAGACATTCATTGCCTTCACTAATGGATTAGGAAAACCAAGTTTTAGGTTGTGAATGAAAAGTCAGCATCAAGATATCCAGATGTGCAGAAACTATGTTTATCAAGTGAAGTTAAGACATCTAGGCATCAAAGAAATGTGAGGGTCAGAGTCAGACAGGTAAAGAAAAAGTGAAGGTTAAACATCCCATATGGAAATGAGCTTTCAAGTACATCAGATATAAATGATCCATGTTGTTCATTTGAATAGACAAGTTTTATTGTTGTGCATTGCTTAGACTCGCTCTATTTTTTTAGGACTGTGGAAATTCCACAAAGTTCTTTGTACCATCTTTACTCAAGAGGGTCATGTCTTGTTAGTAACACAGAGTGAGCTCTTTGCCAAGTTAAACAGCCCATATTGTTCTCTTCATTTTTTTCATGCATATTTTACTAAAAGAAATTGACATTTATAGGTAGCTTAATGGTCCTTATTATCATATTGCTAAAGATTAAATGGTTAATGGTACAGACTTTTAAAAAAGCAATTCAATATGCCTCATTACTTCTCTCATAAAGCCCCCTATCATGCCATGTTTAAATTGTACAGAGAGATTTTGGAAATTTGGGAGTTGAAAGGTATACATTTATTCTAATCCCTAGATAAAAAGATTTACCAGTCTAACCTCCCTGTCAAGTGGTTTTCCAGCCTATTCTAGAAGATCAATAAGAAGGGAGAAACCACCACCTCTTGAGGCAACCCATTCCACTTTTGAATAACTCAATTTTTAAAGAAAATTTTCTTCATGTAAAATATAAATTTCACTACTTGCATCTTTTAGTTTATCAATGTCCTTTTTAAACCATGTACCAAATTCCTAATCCTCACAGCTCTCACCCAAATCTCTTGGGCAGCTAGGTGGCCCAATGGATAGAGTGTCTAGCACAGACTCAGGAAGACTCATCTTCTGAGTGCAAATCTGCCCTCTGACATTTACTATCTATGTGACCATTGCCAAGTCATTTAACCCTGTTTACCTCACTTTCCTTAACTGTAAAATGATCTAGAGAAGGAAATGGTAAACCACTCCAGTATCTTTGCCAAGAAAACCTCAAATGGTATCAAGAAGAGTCAGACATAACTGAATAACAATAAGCACAGATCTCAATACAATGTTCCAGATGAAGTTGGATTAGGCAGAGTACACTTAAGGCCATGAATTTTACTGGAGAATCATCTTTTATTCTGTCTTTGTTGGGGGCCTCTCACCCCTGGTACTCCTTGACCAGCAAGAACCTATCTAGGTACGCAGCGATTGAGGTGGGAGTCAAGATAAGATGGAAGAAACTCCGTTTATTATTATAGCAAGCAGGATTTTTATGCAGTACTAGCCTTCGTTACTGGGTGCAAGCAAGCTCAAGAATGATCCCCTAAGCCTATCAGAAGCCCCAGGGCCATGCATCACAGCTCGTGGACAACTCGTGTCCAGTCCTTATTTGGAAGGGGGCATGTGCTGTTCACAGCCTGCCTTATCAAAGGAGGAGGACCCAAGCCAGACTGGGTAGCCCCACATAATTCCTTTTTCCCATGGAACTGCCCATGGGCCTCAACTCCCAAGCTTATCAGGCTTTCAAGAGCCCCTTACATGTCTTCTATGAATATCTGGTTTTCTCAGATATTATAGTTCCTTCTTTGTGGCTATTCTCTGTAGCACCTAACCTTGGGGATATAGACTGGCGGCCTTTCTTTCTTCCTTATCCTTTTTAGTTTAAAACCTTTTTATTAGATTTCCAAGCTACCCAGCAAATACATTTGTTTTTTGTTACAGCCTTTGTTAGGTGCATTCTGTATCTGATCAGAAATCTGTCAACCCTATTTTGGAAGTTGTGATCCAGATACCCAAATCTCATTCTCACATACAACCTTCTTATCTAGATGTTCCCTTTTCAAATTATTTTTCCCTATTCTTCATTCTCTTCTGCCTGCAATGGGCAACAGAGAAGAAAAAAAATCTTTGTGTCCCTATATCCTTAAGTTTCTTGCTCCTTACTTCATAATCATTGGCAATGCTTTTTAGGTTCTTTGTGATGATGCCATTTGTGGCCTCATGAATCGTGAAAGGTGGGTAGTCATCATCTGTTTGGAAAAGTTGAGACATTTTCTATAGTGTCTTGGATACATGCCCCAGAAAAATAATGGACTTTTCTATTGTTTTTTACCATGCCCCTTCCTTAGTGTCCCTGAGTGAGGAATATCCAGCTATCTTCTTGTTCTTGTTCTTGTTCTTGTTCTTTTTCTCCTCCTCCTCCTCCTCCTCCCGTCCTCCTCCTCCTCCTCCTCCTCCTCCTCCTGTCCTCCTCCTCCTCCTCCTCCTCCTCCTCCTCCTCCTCCTCCTCCTCCTCCTCCTTCTCCTCCTCCTCCTCCTCTTCTTCTTCTTCTTCTTCTTCTTCTTCTTCTTCTTCTTCTTCTTCTTCTTCTTCTTCTTCTTCTTCTTCTCTTCCTCCTCCTCCTTCCTTTTCTTCTCTCTTTTACCACCAATGCCCCCAATGCATTTAAAAAGTTAAAATTTATTTTTGCACAAGAAACAATTAAAATAACAAGGCCATACTAATCCAATGTTTAACCTCTACTGAAAATCAAAAATATTTATTTCCTTTAAAAGCATGAAAGTCATTGGAAGATGGCTAACTTAGAGAGGTAGAATTGTTTGCTTCTGACAAAAGGAGGAAAAAGAAGATTGAACAGTGCCACACTGCTTTCTTTGCCAATATGTTTTGCTTTCATGATGAGACAAAAAATCTTTTTAATTCCTCATGTATAGCACTCTCTTTAACCTCATCTCCTATACACAGGTGCTACAATTAAGGAACTTGAAAAATGGAATAGATGATACCAGAACTACACAATCTATTCTCACATTTTCAACTTTCCCATAATATGCTGTAACTAGAGTTCTGATTTAAGTCTTTTAAGTTCAACAAGATCAAGAACAAATGAGGAGTTTGAAGCTTGAAATACAAATAGTGAGGAGGTTGTCACTTGAGTGCTGGACCTCTATAGGGCATGCAATTTTGTCTCAACTAAATGGATATGATGCATGCTCTACTGATTTGAAATCAATCTTAGTGGGAATTCTGGAAGAAAAAGCTTTAGTTGTCTCAAGAAAAGACCAGAAAAATCCCACCTAGGTGTTTTAAAGTAGGAGGGATGGATAGGGGACCAGGCAGCCCACATGAACTGAATAGAACCATGAATTATAGACTGTCACTGGGTCACTATAATGAAATAGGGTGTTCTCCATCTTCATCTAGCACTATATTGGGCAAAGCAAAGAGAAGGAGAATGCAATTTCAACTGGAGGCAATTCGCTTCAATGAACAAAATATGCATTAAGTACAGGTTTTGTGCAAATCACAGTGCTAGACATTGGAGTGATGGATTTGGGGTGAGACAATGACATGATTACTATCTCTGTCTTCATGGAATTTGGAGTTTTGTCTTTAAATAATGACATACTTCAGATGATTTCACAATCCGACATCTAATGCCAAGTTTGAGCATATTTTTTAGGATATTAAGTCATGCTGACCCCAGCTTCTCAACACTATACTACACGCAGAGAGACACAGACACACACGTAGACAGACAGACACACTTTTTTTCCCCTTGGGTGTACTCCAGATATGTATCTAAGGTAAGGGTCTCTGAAGCAGGGCTTATGGAATAATTTTTACTGCCTGTGGCTTGACCTTTAAGGGATGTGTAATCAACCATTGGGAGGATGAAAACATGGATGGTGTCCCATCTAGCCAATCTTGAGCTCGTCTCCAATTCAGTAACACTACTTACCTTTTAACCATCTCCCAGTGGTCTCCTGGAGCCTCCTGGAAGAAAGGAGGATTGCACCTATGTCATACCTCCAGAAAGCATATGTAGAAGTAAGAAATTATGACTACAGAGAGGACAAAATACTTCACACACCTCATATATCAACACACAGAAGGAAGGCCTAGATCTCCTCAGTGCTGGTGTAACTGTGAACATATTCCTCTTCCCCTACTTGCCTCTCTTGGAGGAGAGGCAAGTCTAAACAGAGCACTAAGGCCTATATGACATTTGGATTTAGCCCAGGGTCCCAATAGATAAAGGACCGCAAGAGATAAAATGCAAACCCAGACTTTTCCACCTAAAGGGAAAAATGGATAGAATACTGTTAAAAAATCTTCATGTCTTAGCAACCACTTTCCCCTTCTTCCCACATAATTAAAGACTAATCAGGCCCATTTATAGAACTTATCCATCTTAAAGTAGTCATTCAATCTTTTGGAATAAGATGAATATAATCAGTATACTTTTTCTCAAGGTTATACTATGCATCTGCACTAGTGATCTATGATTTCAAAATCAATATAATTTTATGTGTATTTCCTTTGGTATTAAATGATTTCACATTGTTTTACTCTCCTACATAATTAGAAAAACAAATGAAGCTATACATTCATGTGAGTTTGGTTTATATATTTAATACTACCTTGCTTAAAAGCTTATAAAAGACAGACTGAACACTGCTACAAATGCTGTTACCCACTTCTCCACTTAACCATGGAGGGCCCTTTTGAGGAGGCATTACTAGGCTACATGAGATTATAGAACTGGAAATGATCTGCAGGTCATCTAGGTCAAATCTCTCAGTTTATAGATGAAAAAAACTGAGCCTCAGAAAGACTTAGTGATTTTCATTTACTAAAGATTTTACAGATCAAAGTGGCAGAGCCAGGATTAAAGCAAACACAATCCTGTTACCCCCAAATCAGTGCTCTTTCCATTACCTTGATTCCTTTGAATAAATGACTAAACACCCTATAGTGTCTTTTATACTAAATACATTAATACTCTACTGTGCCCCAAAGGCAAAATCAAATTCAATATATGTGAAATAAGTGCCTTATGTAATACTGTATTTCCTCAAACAAAAAAAAAGTTCAAATCACTGAAGGGGTAATTGTCAGATAATAATCTTTTCCAAATAGTGTGTCTCGGAGGCTTTGAAATGTAAAATGAAACAGAATAAAAGGGAAAATTTTTTTGTAGTGAAATAGAATACATTACCTACATATATGTATGATGAACATTATTAAATATGTGTGCACACACACACAGACACACTTATACATATGTATACACATGCATATATGTATCTCTATGTATCTTTAATATTGAGAAATCACAAGACATTTAACTTAATTGATATTTACCTTTAGGGGTAAAAAGCTAGAAATGAAGCCAAAAAAGGATCAAGGGAGAAAATATATATACAACCTATTCAGATGTTGAAATTATAAGTATCAAAGTTGATTGCTTTCTGGTTATAAATATGATAAACTTCATCTATAGCTATGGATAGAAAAATATGCAAATACAGAAGAACTTAGGTTCATTATTTTACCATTCTAGACCTTAGTTAATAAAATAAGGGATATAGACTAGAAGATAAATATTTTTAATTTAAGATACTGACTCTAAACTAATCATAAGAAATTTGCACAATTTAACCTAATTACGTGCCTTAAAAGTTTATGCTAAACAAATTCCTGGAAAATATGGAAAATAGCCTTCCTCTGCTCCTATTATCACTTTTTCCTCTAATTCACCTCATGCCTCTATTCATTGCTCTAGAATAGTAATACTAACCAGGAAGAAAGAGAGCAAATCAGAATATCAGTAGATACATAAGGTAGAAGAATTTTAAATAGCAACAGGTCCTAGCCTCTTCCTAACCATAATAGAGTATTAAATATATAAGATAAGTTATAAATGAATGAATGAATGAAGCATTTATTAAGCTCTTACAATGTGCAAAGCACCATACTAAATGCTGGAGATATGAACAGAAAAATAAAATGATCCCTTCTCTCAAGGGATTCTTCTAAGGGGGGAGATAACATATATGGAAGGTTTCAGCTGCAGGTTGGATAGAAAAGTCCCATAGGCCTTGGAATACAGCAGCAAAGCAGACCAATAACAAAATCATATCAGTTTCTGATGTTGAATGATTTGAGAATACCAAAGACTTTGGTGGTGATAAGATATTGCTTTCTAAGAGCCATGAGATTAAATATCTGAAATGGATTGTTTCTCATTATAAAGATTTGTTCTTGTGTTCTTCAGAATTTCAGATTAAAGGTATGAATTCATCTTAAATAATAGCTGTAGTAAAAACTCACATTATATAGGGGTCTTGGGGAAGTAAAAAAAAATAAAGGCTACTACTCTTGTGTACTCTTTTTAACATGGCACGTTAGAGCTACTTAAAACTTTGGTTGGTCCCTATCTCTTGTTTCTACCTTTGTGATTTCACTAACATCAATATCACCACGTGACGACTATTTCTGATTCTACTTCTTTGTGTGGGGGTCCCATGTGTTTTTAAAGTGTAAGCGAAGACAGCAAAAGTTCCAGTAAGGCCAACAAAATTGGAGAAGCTTTGAGTAGAGGCCCAATAGTGGGCAGTGTGTCTTTTTTATAAGAAGCATCCGGGACAAATTGGGAAAGGATAGTTACCACAAAGTTGCTTACCAGATGATGAATTTATTTTAAAAAAAATCTTAATAGTAGCCTTCACATTTTTATTAGCATTACACATTTCATGTCTTTTAATATTTGTCTTGTGATGAACATTTAATAATATGTCCTCAGACCTATTCTATGAAAGAGATAAAATTATCAACTGTAAGTATGACTAGCAATTTTGGTACCTGAGGCAATACATACAAATGCACCTTGAGGAAGAACTAAAATACATCCCTTTAAATCAACTTTTAAAGTTTCTAATGTGAAAATAATTCAAGAACTAACACTGTCATTCACCTGAAAAAGAAAAGGGATCCTGGGCACTACTCTATAAGTGAAAATACCCTAGAAACTACAACCTTATAGAGAAATATGACACAGACTACCTGCTGATTTACCCCCACGGGTGAGAAAACCCCAAGATATTATTCTCTATGGGAGAGAGACTCTAAAAAACAGCTTCAAAAGGAAAGGATCTCAGGAGAACACCAGAATATTTTGGAGAAGTTTCTTCTGGCATTTGGGGGAATGAAGTGAAGATATGGGAGGGAAAGGAGCTTACATTGTGTAAGGCCATCGAGGGCACTGATTTTAATTATCTTGGCTGTTTATGCCAACATGACTGAGATTTTTGTAAGCTTCAGGAATGCAAATATGGTCAAAATCCAAATGTCACAAATTAAAATGTTAATCTTATAAAAACATTATTTTGATGTCCTGAGACTTTATATTTTACTACTCTAGGCTAAATCCCTAGGGGACCTCCATATTACTTACTGAATATTTACAGTTTATTTTTGACAAGATGAAAGCAGACAAAGAAGGATTAGAAGAAGGAAGAAAAGAAAGAGGAGGAAAAGAAGGCAGAAGAGGAGAAGGAAGAGGAGGAAAATAAGGCAGGAATAAGAGGAGGAGGAGGAAAACAAGTGATTCAGAGGAAAATCTAAGAAAAATTGAAAGCAGTTTTCTCTTTTCACAGAGTACATTACAGGGATGTGCATGGTTTTCAAAAGGATGAGGACTTCTGGTGTGAGGACTTGCCAAGACATTTTCAGGGCTTTCCATTTAATTTTGGTATTATTTGATTCACCCAATACTTATCTGTGGCTCCAAGAAGACGTACCATGCTATAACAACAATGCTGCTTGCGCTATGGCTGTATAAGGCCAATAACACCAGCACACAGGAGGGCTGCTAGCACAGATTCTTTGATCTGCTTTTCTAAGGAAAGCAACTTCAAAGGGTTTACAATCTCACTTTAATTAAACATACATATATCATTCACTTAGTTCAGGGGGAAAAGTCCACACCCTGAACTTCAGAGAAAACACAAACAGAAATTATATAAACAGAATAAATAACACAAATCAGCAGACAGATCTTCTAACTTTTTGTCCATAGCAATACGTACATAGTTACCAGAGAGAGAAGCACCAGAATCTGCATTTTCAAAGCTGGGTGCTCCTTAAGGGCTACCCAGAGTCTCATCTGGCCAAATCACAGGAACATTCTTCCAATGAGTGAGCCCCAAAGCAAAGTGCTAACCTCAGAATACATGTACTGTTTCCAATCAACAACTCTTGATTCAATCAAAGACTCTTGATTTAAACAAAGGCAAGACTTAATCCAAAGCACTTGATTGCCTTCGTGCTGAGAAGCACTCCAAAAGGAAAAAAAAACAGCAAAAAATCAGACTTTGCTTGCCATTACACATGCAGAGCAGCGCACCCTAGAAAACCAGATGGCAGATGGCCTAAACCAGCCTAACCAATAGGCTTCAAACCTGTCAGTGAGTTAGGGTGATATCTACACCAAGAATATAAGGACTTCTCCCAGCAGAATGGGTAGATGAGAACAACTTCTTTTCTATTTTTTCCCTCCTATTTTCTTATAGAGTAATACAGACTTCTATATTCAACTGAGTATGTGTGTTGTTCTATCTTTGAGCCAATTCTAATGAGGGTAAGGTTCAAGCACTCTTATATCAACTTACACCCATTCATGTGTCTATGTGTTCTCCTTCCAACTACCATAATGAGAGAGTTCTTTGGAGTTACAAGTATCAGCTTTCCATATAGGAATGTTAACAGTTCAACCTTATTGAATTTCTTGTGATTTCTCTTTCCTATTTACCTTTTTATGCTCCTCACGATTCTTGTATTTGAAAGGCAGATTTTCTATTCATCACTGGTCCTCTTATTGGAATGGTTAAAAGTCATTTATTTCATTGAATATCCATTTTGTTCCTTGAAGTTTTTCTAGGAAGATGATTCTTGGTTGTGATCCTAGCTCCTTTGCCTTCTGAAATATATTTCAGGACCTTCAATCCTTCAATATAGAGGTCGCTAAATCCAGTATATTCCTGACTACAATTCTTCAATATTTGAATTGTTTCTGTCAGTTTGCAGTATTTTCTCCTTGAACTGAGAGTTTGGGAATTGGATTATAATATTCCTGGGAGTCTTCATTTTTAGAAATCTTTCACAAGGTGATCAATGATTTTTTTTTAATTTCTATTTTACCCTCTAGTTCTAGAATATGAGGGTAATTTTTCTTGATAATTTCTTAGAAGACAATGTCTGCTCTTCTTGTTTTATCATAGCTTGTGATCAGGTAGTCCAATAATTCTTATACCAATTTTAGATATATTTTCCATGTCAGTTACTTTTCCAGTGAGATATTTCACATTTCCTACTATTTTTTTCATTCTTTTGAATTTGTTTTATTATTTATTGATGTCTCATGGAATCATTTGCTTCCACTTGCACAATTCCAATTTTTAAGGAGTTCGTCTCTCCAGTGTATTTTTGTGCTTCTTTAACTGTTTTGCTTATTCTATTTTTTAAGATGTTAGTTTCTTCAGTATTTTCGTATCTTCTTTACCAAGCTGTTAATGTTTTTTTTTTTTTCACAATTTTCTTACATCACTCTCATTCCTCTTCCCAAATTTTTGTCTACCTATCTTATGTGATTTTTAAATCTTTTTTGAGTTCTTTCAGGAATTCTTTTTGGGTCTGTGATCAATTCACATTTTTTCTTGGAGGCTTTGGATGTGGGAGTTTTGATTTGTTTTCTTCTTCTGAGTTTGTGTTTTGATCTTCCCTGTCACCATGGCAACTTTCTATGGTCAGGTTGTTTTTGTTTTTTTGCTGTTTACTCATTTTTTTCCAGCCTCTATGGAACTGTAGAGCCCTACTCTTAGAGTGGAGGGGGAACTGGCCCAATATTCAGGTATTTTTTTGCTGCTCTTTGAACTAATTCTGGAGGTCTATATGTTTTCAGTTCTTTCAAGGTGGTGTGATCTAAAGAGAGGTATAATCACTGCTCTCCTGACCTGTGCTCTGGTCTATGAATGGCCACAAGCACTCTTTTACACTTTGGAACTGTGGCCAGGGTCCATGCTTTCCAGTGGCTGCAAGTTCTGGTGTGCTAGTACTCTCCTTGACCTGGGACTGAAATCCAGGACTGTGACCCAGACCCAAGTATGGGAGATGCAAAAGATTCCTGGCCCAAGTGCCAGCAGAGGGACCCCTGTAATCTCCTTTTAACCAATTATATGACACCCTTGCCATCTGTGATCTGAGAGTTCTGGAAGCTGCTAGTGCCACTATTGATTCTGTTGCCCCCAAGTCCTGCTGCTGTTTTTGGGGGACCTGGGCTGCTCTGGTGTAACATGCACTTTGCTCCACTCTCACCCTGGTATAACAGTTTTTTTTCCTACTAACCCTCTAGTTTATTTTAGGCTAGAAAATTGTTTCATGCTGTCCTTTTGTGGGTTCTGCTTCTTCAGATTTCATTTAGAGGTGCCATTTATAGTTGTTTCGGAGAGAATTTGGGAGAACTCAGGAGAGTCCTTGCTTTTGCTCTGCCATCTTAGCCCTCATGTCATTCTTAAATCTAGTATTCTTTATACTATTATAGTACAATTATGATAGTTTTTCCATCATAATTTTTTTTTGTTTTTGTCTGCATCTCATCTCCATGTTCCCATGTGGAAGACTAGAAGTGATTAGATGCTTTGAAACATGGCAAGTCTCAGAAGATTCTTTACCATGACACAGGTTCATGCCTGACCAAAACAGTATTTTTTAATTGTTCATTTGAGGTCAACATTTCTTAAGTATAACTCTCTAGTAAAGCACATACCATAATAATTTGTCCTTTCTTTATCTATGTATTACTACATAGTCTGTCTCCTATGTCTTCTCTTTTCACTCTACTTTGAGTGCTAATAGAAATGGGACTTAGAGTCAATGTGCATGCTCATATTTTCAGTTCAGGTTAGGATATAGAGAAGATCTGGCTCCAAACATCAGGGGAATGAAGAGGAGAAAATCAGTTATTTAAAAGAAAAACATCTACTAATTTAAAAAGTATAGTTCTGGGGCCAGTTACACTTAGAAGTAATTCACAGCTTTCAATAATTCATGATTATCTTTTCTGTTATGCTACATGGAGTAAAATGATAACACGCTAAAGAGTCAAAAAGAAAACTATGGAACTGGTTTAGTAGCTAAGTGAAGCAGAAGCTGAGACAGTTATAAATGTGTGTTTCTAACTCCAAGAACCTTGTGATTTGCTTATAAATTTTGCTGCTTTTGAAATATGAAATATAAAGAATACTGGACATGATAAAATGAATTAAAGATTCTCTCTTTCAATCTGTGTGGAAATGGGGGAAAATATTCCATCATTATTATTTGAGGCTCATCAGGAAGCTATCTATTTTTACCCACTGGATTGTCTTTCTTTAAGGTGTGGTCTGAATTTTTAAATTTTATTTAATAATTACAACTCATAATTTGTGATTGTTATTGTACAGTCGTTATTCAGTCATGTCCAAATGTTTGTGACCTCATTTGGGTTTCCTTGGCAAAGATGTGGAGTGCTTTAACATTAACTTCAACAGCTCAAACAGGGATAGGTGACTTGCTCAGAATCAAACAGGGTCAGACATTAGTCAGTGTCTGAGCCCAGATTTGAATATATGAAGATGAGTCGTCCTAACTTGGTCAGACCCAGAATTCCATTTATTGTTATCACTTAGCTGCCCAGATGCATAATTTAAAAAAAAAATAAAATTACCTGAAAAGATGATACATGTCCTCTTGTTTTATATAAGCATTAAGTGGGGCTAACTCTAATGTTTATGCTTAATTGTCTTACAAAAGAAGTTTGCATAGATAGAAAAGGCATAATGCAGTAGTATAGTACATGAGTTATCAAAATATGGATGATTACATCTATAGGAAGGCAGATCATATGGACTGTAAGGCCATAGCCCAAATATAGTTATCCATTGGGGACGTCTGGCTCCAATTGCAGGAATTGTGCCTTGAAGGAAAAGTCTCTGGGAGTTCAACCTTTCATATCTAAACCTATGAAGCTAAGAGTAAACAAAGCGGGTGGCCGATCTACTCCCTTAATAAGCATTATGTCTAGGGAAATGAGGTAATGATTTAAATCTTTCATTCTGTTGGGAAAATATAAATTTCAGCTTTCCAGCATTCAGAAAACTAGTTTTTTATTTAGACTATCATTCTAGATTTTTCTTGGTGTACCAGTTACCACAGTCCCAGGTGCATTTTCTGATTGAAAAACAAAAGATCTCAGCTACTGGATGGTTCATTTGATACTTAGTTTAATCTGATGGATATAGATGCTCCTCCAGTGATGTAGATTTTAGTTTCTTTATACCTTTCCATCTTCTGATACTATAGTATGCCCCCTCTCAATATCATTTTGAATGTACTGCCCTTAGACCACTTTCATTTTATAGTGAAATAAATGTAATCTAAACATTTTTAAAACAATTAGTAAGAATAAGAATTACTGAGTTAAAAACTTTGATATTGATGATGTTTTACTATAGTGTATGTATATGGCTCATCTGAGATAATATATTTACAATCACTTAGTTAATTATAAATAATTATATAAATATAAGTTATTCTTATCATAATTCTGTCATGCTATAGTTGTACTGTGATTTATCTTTAAATAAACCATCCTAATGAAATAAGAGTATATATGTATATATATGCATATATGTGTATATATGCATATATGTGTATATATGTATACACATATATGCATATATGTATATACATGTATGTGTATGTGTGTATATACATATATGTGCTTGTTCAGCCATTGCCCAATTGATAGAAATCCCCTCAATTTCTAATTATTTGCCACCACTAAAAGAGCTGCTATAAGTATTTTTGTACACCTCTGTCAATTTTTATTTTTTGGGGGGGATTTTTAAAATCTCTTTGGGATTCATACTTGGTACTGGCATTGTTTGGTCAAAGAGTATGCATGGTTTCTTAGCCCTTTGTGTATTCCTTAATTGTTATCCAGAATGGTTTAATCAGTATAGAACTTCACCAACAGTACTAGTGTTTTAATTTTCCCACATCTCCAATATTTGTAATTTTCCTTTTCTGTCATATTAGCTAATCAATAATGATTTAGACCATTTTTTTTCATATGACTATAGATAGTTCCAATTACCTCATCCAAAAACTGCCTGTTTATGTCCTTTGATCATTTATCAATTGAGGAATGGCTCTTATTTCTGTAAATTTAACTGTTTTCCATATATTTGAGAAAGGAGATCTTTATCAGAGAAACTTGCTGTAATACTTTTTCCACAGTAATGATTAGCAGCTATGTATTTCCCTCCATCCTATTTCCCCTTTTTATCCTATTCTCTCACTTTCTCTCCTTTCATTTTGTCCATTCTCAAAAATGTCTTCCTTCTGACTTTTACCTCCCCCAATCTATTTTCCCCTCCATTAGCCACCCACCCCCTTCTTTATTCCCTCCCCTTCCTACTTTCTTGTATGGTAATATAGATTTCTAAAACCAAATGTGTATGTTGTTCCCTCTTTGAGTCACCCATTTTCCCCTCCACTTCTTTCCCCTCTTTTATAGTAGATAATTAACCCCATTCTATATTTCCCTTTCCCCTTTTCCCATTGTATTCTTCTTTCTCACACTTTAATTTTATTTTTTAGGTAAGCATTCCATTGTATCCAACTCATACCTGTACTTTTTGTCTATATATACTCCTTTTAACTTCTCTAACAATGAGAAAGTTTTTAGGATTTACAAGTATCATTTTTTGTGCAGGAATGTAAGCAGTTTAACCTTGTTGAATCTTTTATGGTTTCTCTTTCCTGTTTCCCTTTTTTATGCTGTTTTCTATCTTGTGTTTGAAAGTCATTTTTTTTTGTTCAGCTCTGGTCTTTTCATCAGGAATGCTTGAAAGTCCTCTATTTCACTAAATATCCATTTTTCTGCTGAAGGATTATACTCTGTTATTCTGGGTGTGTGATTCTTGGTTGTAGCTCTTTTGCCTTCCAAAATATCATATTCCATATTTCAAGCCCTCTTATCCTTTAAGGTAGAAACTGCTGTGGCTCCATGATGTTTGGATTGTTTCTTTTTGGCTGCTTTCAGTAAATTGTCCTTGACCTAGGAGTTTTAGAATTTGGCTATAATATTCCTGGGAGTTTTCATTTTGGGATCTCTTTCTGGAATTGATTAGGGGATTCTTTAAATTTTTGTTTTACCCTCTGGTTCTAGAATATCAGGGGAATTTTCCTTGATAATTTTTTTTTAAAAAATATGTTGTCTAGGCTCTACATTTCTATCATGCCTTTCAGGTAGTCCAGAAATTTTTAAATTATCTCTCCTAGATCCAGTTGCCCAGTCAATTATTTTTTCAATGAGATATTTCACATTTTCTTCTATGTTTTCATTCTTTTGATTATGTTTAATTATTTCTTGATGTCTCATAAAATCTTTAGCTTCCACTTGCTCACTTCTAATTTTTAAGGATTTTCTTTAGTGAACTTTTGCACTTCCTTTTCCATTTGGACAATTCTACTTTACAAGGAGTTCTTTTCTTTCTTTCTTTCTTTTTTCTCTTTATTTTTAGTAGTATTTTATTTTCCCCCAATTACATGTATAAACAATTTTTAGCATTCATTTTTCAAGATTTGGGGTTTCAAATATTTCTCTCATCCTGTCTTCCCTTTTCACAACATGGCAAGTAATATGATGTAGGTTATATATGTGCAATCATGTAAAACATATTTCCATATCAGTCACATTTATGAAAGAGGAAACAGATGAAAAGGAAGAAAAAAATGCAAGGTAAATGAGGTGAAAAAAAGTATGCTCTGATCTGTATTCAGAGACCATCAGTTCTTTATCTGGATTTGGAAAGCATTTTCTGTCATGAGACCTTTTTAATTGTCTTGGATCATTGTGTTGCTAAAAAAAAGCTAAGTCATTCATAGGTGATCATCACACAATGTTGCTGTGACCGTGTACAGTTTTCCTGTTTTCTCTTTGCCTCAGTTTGTACAAATTTTTCCAGATTTTTCTGAAATCTGCCTGCTCGCCATGTCTTAATGCACAATGGTATTCCATTACCTTCATATACCGTGGCTTGTTCAGCCTTTCTCAATTGATAGGTATCCCCTCAATTTCCATTATTTTGCCGTCATGAAAAGCATTGCTATAAATATATTTGCACATATAAGCCCTTTCCATATTTTATGATCTCTTAGGGATATATAACTAGTCATGATATTGCTGGATAAAAGGTACACACAGTTTGCTTGCCCTTTAGGCATAGTAAGGGGTTATTTTCTTCAGTGGATTTTTCTACCTCTTTTTTCTATTTGGCAAATTTTGATTTTCAGGGCACCCTTTTCTTGGATTTTTGTGCATATTTTACTATTTGGCCTATTCTGATTTTTAGGTATTGTTTCTTCAGTATTGTGTGTGCGTATGCATCCTTTACCAAGCTAACTTTCTTTAATGATTTTCTTGCATCACTCTCATTTCTCTTCCCAATTTTTCCTCTACCTCTCTTTACTTTATTTTAAAAATCCTTTTTGAGCTCTTCCATGGTCTAGTGTCAAATCATATTTTTCTTAGAGCTTTGGATGTAGGAGTTTTTACTTTGTTGTCTTTCCTGTCACTATAATACCCTTATATAATCAAGACCTTTTTCTGGTGTTGGTTTACTTTCCAACCTATATCTTGAATTTTAACTTTGTGCTAAAGCAGGGCTCTGCTTCCATAGTGATGGGGGTACTGTCCTAAGCTGTAGGATTTTTGTGCAGATTTATTTCAAAGATACATCTGGGAACCCATAAATTTTAAGTTCCTCCAAACTAGTATGATCTAGGGCAAGGTATGTTTACTACTCTCCTGTACTGTGCACTGGTTTGTAAGTGACTATAAGCACTCTTTTCCACCCTGGAACTAGGGTTTCTACTTTCCTATGGCTACAATCTCTGGTGTGCTAGCACTCCTATTTGCCCTGGGAATGAAACCCAGGACTAAGACCCAGATCCAAGTATGGGAAATGCAATAGAGTCTTAGCTCAAGGGCCAGCAAAAGGACCCCTGTAAACTCCTTTTGACCATTTTTCTAACCCCCTTACAATCTGTGGGATGATAGATCCAGAAACCTGCATTGCTGTAAATAATTCAGTCACCCCCAATGCCTGCTCCTGGTTTGCTGGGGCTGTATCTCTGTGGGCACACCCTGTGTTGGACTGATCTCCACTTTGGTGCAAGAGATCTTTCCTGCCTACATTCTAAGTTGTCTCAGGCTGGAAAAATGTTTCACTCTGTCCTCTCTCTGTAGAATTTGTCTTCAATCATTATTTAAAGGTGTTTGGAGTGGTTTGGGGGAGAGCTCAGGGGAGTCCCTACCTTTTTTCTGCCATCTTGGCTCTGACCTCAAGACCTTCAGTCTTAAAGAACTTTCAAAATGGCTGCACTTATTGAAAGGAAACTGTTCATACAGTAATATCCCTAACATTATCAACTACATTCTTTCCATAATTACTCAAGGAAAATAATATTGTGCCATAAGGATAAAAATCTGAGAACTACTACCAGAGAATAACCAATGAAATAGTTTCTAATGATTGCAGGTTGTATGAGTGACTCAAAACATTCTTTTCCCTTGATTAGGACCTGAAAGGAAGGAGTTTCTGCCTAGTGAAGGTGGAAAAAACAGATACCAACTCAGAACTGCCTGGGACTAGAGGTGGAATAAAAATTTTTGTTTGTAATAGGCATGACCATATTAAAAATTTTGCTTTTAATTTCACCAATTTTAGTACACTCTTTTTAAAATTAATGATATTCATAGAGGTGACTCAGTAAATCATAAAGAAAAGGAATGTAAGTTGCTTGTGGATGGGAACAAATGAGCCAATTTTTTTGTTTGGCAAATACTTCCAAAAAGAGACATACCCTTAGACAGATGTCAGAACATCTGGTACCATGCACAGGATTAGAGTGAAATTATAATTAGCAAACACCTGCTCTGAGATATTGAAGAGATTATCAGGTAGTTTCAATTGGAGTTTCAATTGGCTGAAACTCTGGTTCCTGGTTATAAGCACTATGTACTGTATTTATAAAGATTAGATAAATTGCTGGTACTTTAGAGCATAGTGGTAGTAATTTGGCTTTTATGGACTTGTTTTTATTATGCCTATTGGAAAAATTTGAACTGGAGGAAAATTATATCATTTCTTTATTCTAAATACTGGATTTCTAGAGCCAATGGAAGTATAGACCATGGCCAGTACAAGCACTTCTGTGACAACAGAGCTTCAGATGAAAACATGTTGAAAATGGAAATAAATTCTATAGCATCAGTATTGGAGATATAATCCTTTATTGGCAAAATTCCAACAACAAAAACAAAAAGCTTAAAATTATTCTTTACAAAGACTTGAAACTATAATAATGAATTGGAGAAAGCAGTTGGGGTTGGTGGGATAGTTTAAACAGACTAGGAGGTTAGATGTGTGAGAATTGTAGAACTAGATAAAATTTTGTATACCTTTTAGTTTAAGTATGTTATGGCTGAAAAAACTGCCCCAGAGTGCTAAGGTGACTGCATAAGGACATAGAGTTAATTGATTGAGGAAGTGGCAGAGCTGAGACTGGAGTCAAAGTCCCTAATCCCACTTTAGCCCTCTCAACATGGATTTATTATCATGTGAACCAAGGAGGAGAGCAGGAAATTTTAACTAATAGTGGAGCATTCAGGAATGGAGTGAAGAGATTTAAGACCAATTAATAATCATGAAGTGAGTTGGTGTAATCTCTTAGATTGAAGATGAAACCTAAATGAATCTTCTCATAATTGAGAAAGATATTTGCAGAGACCAAAAGTGGGATATAAATAGTGACCAGTAAAATAGTAAATAGTAGCAATAATATTATACTATACATATGATATTGTAGAATAATATTATATTGACCAATAATAAATAGTAACCAGTAAATGTAAAATAGATAAGTGCTAACCAATAAATATGATATTGTAGATAGAAAGAAAACTGGACTTTTTTTCCTCTATTATTTGTAAGATCATTGATTTATAGCTGGAAAGGATTTGAGATTATTATTCTACTACCCTCATTTTACAAAGGAACTGAAAAACAAAAAAAAAAAAAGGAATTTCTGGGTTGACCTTCTGGGAGTGAAGATGTCAGGGAAAACAGTAAGTCACTCTCACATTCCCAAATTGACCTCTAAAAAAACAAAAAATTAGTGTCCCAGAAAAAATCCTGGAATAGCAGTCAGTGGAAAGGCAGGGTGGAGCAGTCTCTTAGCCTGGGAAACTTAGAGGACCAGCAAGAAAGGTCCATTTCACTTGAGTGAAAGGGGAGTGCATTCCAGGACAGGAAGCATCCCAACAAGCCAGTGGTGAGCTCCACCTCAGCAAACCAATGGGAGATCCTGAGCCCTAGGGTGGTGCAGCAGGCAAACAACACCACATGCCTTAGCATATCCAGGACAACTGGCAGGCTCCAGCTCCCAGAACCACCACGTATGCTAGTACAGCACTGGGAAAGCAGGCAGGCATCCCCCAGCAGCCAGATATCCCCCAAGCTCCAGCACAAACCTGGGTAGGTAGGCATCCTCTAGCATTGGACCTCCCCATACTTCAGCACATCCCCAGGTGGGCAGGTATTCTCTAGTAGTGAACCTCCCTATGCTTCAGTGCAGCCCTGTGTGTGTGTATGGGGGGCATCTTCCAGTAGCCAAACCTCCATGTACTTCAGTGTAGCCTGGGGAAACACAGAAAAACCCCACCTGGCTTCAGCATATGCCAGACACCACCACTAGGACCCCAGCTCAACACCAGGTAATCTGACAGACCCCTGTAGTCTTCAGCTGCCAGCACCAGAGACCCTAAAACACAAAGCTAGTGACCAAGCCATTAGCCTACCATACAAGAAGTTTGTCCCCTGTACCCCAGAAGCAGAGCTCAACTTTAAAAGCCAGGAAATAGGTAAACAAGATGAGAAAAAAGCAAAATTAAACACTGACCACAGACTTTTTATGAGACAGGGAAAATCAGAACACAAACTCAGAAGAGGACAACATTGTCAATATACCCACATCTGAAACCTCAAAGGGGAATATGAAATGGTCCTGAGGTCAAAAAAAAGCCTTCTTGGAACAGCTCAACAAAAATTTTAAAAGTCAAATAAGAGAGGTAGAAGAAAACATTGGAAAAGAAATGAGAAATATGCCAGAGAGAGTCAACATAAAGGAATGACGAAAATTGATTGTAGAAAACAATTCCTTAAAAAGTAGAATTGGCCAAATGGAAAAAGATGCTGAGAAGAAAACAATTTGTTAAAAACTACAATTGGGCAAGTAGAAGCTAATAACTTTATGAAACATCAAGAATCACTAAAAAATTTTCAAAAGAATGAAAAAGAAATACAAGAAAACATAAAATACCTCATTAGAAAAACAACTGACCTGGAAAATAGATACAGGAGAGATAATTGAAGAATTATTGGTCTACCTGAAAGCCATGATCAAAAAACAAACAAACAACAACAACAACAAAATCTCTTGGACAGCATCTTTCCAGAAATCATCAAAGAACACATCCTAGAGGTCCCAGAACCAGAGGGTAAAGGAGTGATCAAAAAAATCCACTGATCAACTCCTGAAAGAGATCCCAAAATGAAAACTCCAAGGAATATCATAACCAAATTCCAGAATTATCAGGTCAAGGAGAATATACTGTAAGCTGCCAGAAAGAAACAATTTAAATATTGTGGAACCACAGTCAAGATTATGCAGGACCTAGCAGCTTCTATACTGAAGGTTCAGAGGGCTTGGAATATGATATTCCATAAGGCAAAGGAGCCTGGATTACCACCAAGATCAACTACCCAGCAAGATTAAGCATAGTTTTTCAGGGGAAGAGATGGACATTCAATGAAATAGGAGTCTTCCAGACCTTCCTGATGAAAAGACCAGAGCTTAACAGAAAATTTGATCTTCAAAAACTCAAGAGAGGTCCGAGCCTGTGGAACCCAAGCGCCAGCCGCGAGTTGGCGCCATGGCTGCCGAAGGGGCCCGGCCGCTGCGAGGCTCTGCCGGCCCGCGGGCGCCCAGGCAGCATGTGTCCCTCCCGAGGCCCCGGGTCCCGGAGCGCGCCCTCAGAAAAATGAAAGTCTGGATCACCCGACTAGTCTGAGTGGAGCAATCCAGCTCAGGCATCTCTCCAATAACCTAGAGACTGCTCAAGTGAGATTTCCTCAAACTTCTTCCCCTGGAACTCAGTTTTTATTTGTTAAAATGTCTCGATCCTCAGACCTTACTCACATGTTGCCTCGTCTCTAAGCAGTGGAATAAAGTTATAGGTGCCTGTGCAGAGGTATGGCAGACCGCCTGTAGAAACTTGGGCTGGCAGATAGATGATTCCGTTCAGGACGCTTTGCATTGGAAGAAAGTTTATTTGAAGGCAATTTTGAGAATGAAGCAATTGAAGGACCATGAAGCCTTTGAGACCTCATCGTTAATTGGACACAGTGCCAGAGTATATGCACTTTAGTACAAGGATGGACTTCTCTGTACAGGGTCAGATGAGTTGTCTGCGAAACTCTGGGATGTGAGCACAGGACAATGCATATATGGCATCCAGACCCATACTTGTGCTGCTGTGAAGTTTGAACAGAAACTCATAACAGGATCCTTTGATAACACAGTAGCCTGTTGGGAATGGAGTTCAGGAGCCCGAACCCAGCACTTCCGAGGATACACAGGTGCAGTGTTCAGCGTGGACTACAACGATGAGCTTGATCTGTTGGTGAGTGGTTCTGCGGGCTTCACTGTGAAAGTATGGGCCTTATCAACGGGGACATGCCTGAACACACTCATAGGACATACTGAGTGAGTAACCAAGGTGGTTTTACAAAAGTGAAAGGTCAAGTCTCTGTTGCACAGCCCTGGAGATCACATTCTCCTCAGTGCCGACAAGTATGAAATCAAGATTTGGCCAATTGGAAGAGAAATCAACTGCAAATGCTTAAAAACATTATCTGTATCTGAGGATCAAAGTATCTGTTTGCAGCCCAGACTCCATTTTGATGGCAAATATATTGTATGTAGTTCAGCCCTAGGACTTTATCAGTGGGACTTTGCCAGCTATGATATTCTCAGGGTTATCAAGACTCCAGAGTTAGCAAATTTGTCATTACTTGGCTTTGGAGACATCTTTGCCCTATTATTTGGCAACCGCTATCTCTACATCATGGACTTAAGGACAGAGAACCTGATCATCCGCTGGCCTCTGCCTGAGTACAGGAAGTCAAAGAGGGGTTCAAGTTTCTTGGCAGGTGAAGTGTCACAGCTGAATGGACTAGATGGGAAGAATGATATGGGTTTGGTTTTTGCCACCAGTATGCCCGACCACAGTATTCATTTGGTGTTATGGAAGGAACATGGTTGAAGATATGGACAATAGCTAAAAAAAATGAGTTTGGGTGCTGAGGCTGCTAGTTCTGATGCAGCCTCTGTGGGAGCTGATTTTGCATGAAACAAAGTTCACACCTAATGGTATTGTCATGCAGTGCACAATCGTTTATTTTCCTGGGTGGGAAGTGATGAGGGGGTAGGGAGAAAGGTGGGGGGAAAGGGATTATTTTATTGACATAATGCAACGCAGCATGCTAACAGTCTACACCATTGAAACTCATTTGTACTTAGTTATGCTTGTCATTATAAAAGAGCAAATTTTGGACCTATCTTTCTTTACTGGAGTACTGGTTTAAAGTAAAGCAAGTTAAATGGTTTACAAATCTGCTAATAATTGAATATGAAATCCCAGTGAGTGATTAAAGATCTTTTGCCCTGGTAAAAAAAAAAAAAAAAAAAAACTCAAGAAAGGCAATAAAAAGATAAATAGAAAAGGAAAAAAAATAATCTTATTCAATAAGAGCAAGCTTTTTACATTCCTACATGGGAAGATGATATTAGTAACTCTTGAGAACTGAATCTTTATTACAACATTTAGAAGGAGCATACATAGAGAGAAGGTGTGGGTATAAGTTGACTTTAATGTTATGATTAAAATTAATTAAGGGGTTAAGAAAGATTGTACTAGGAGAAGAGGAAAGAAAGAGGCAGAAAAGAGTAAATTATATCACATTAAATAGAAGGAAAGAAGGAAGGGAAGTGAGCATTGTTTAAACCTTAATATGGTGATAAAGTGATTAAAATCTTTCCTCCCCATCAAATAGACCTCAGGAGGAGCTAGTTAAGGGAAGTTTCTCAGGTGGAGTAAGTTAAGGGAAGCTTGATTAGAAGAGGCTTGATTGTAGGCAGGCTTATACCCTTTACTGACTAGGTGTGAGGTCCCAGGCCCACACTGTTTTGCTATTTAGGTCAGGAGAGATGTGAAACCCTTAGGGCTCTAAGGAGAGGTGCTAATACCAGAGCCAATTGAGTAGCAGCCAATCATGTGTGCATGAATTCAGCCAATCAGAGGACTGACTTCTAGCCAGCTAGAAGCCTGTATATAAGGAGAGCCCAGAGTGTGAGAGCAGCAGAACAGAGAGCAACAGAATGGAGAAGGAGATCTGAGAGGCAGACATCAAGAAGACATTGAGAAAGCCAGCATGGACAGAGACTGTGGATCAGAGAGTGAAGACTAGAGAGCTGAGGAGATCAAAGAGCTGAGAATCTACAGCATCTAGAGATCGGAGAACTGAGATTCCAGAGAATCCAGGAGACTTCAAGGACTCTGAGAACTTCAAGGGCTTTCAGAACTGTGGGAGAGGAGTAGGCAGACAGACAGGATTTCTGCGTAATTGTTTATGGGGTGACCATAGCAGGGGGGAAGGTTACAGGATGACTTAGTTCTGTGCTATAATACTGTGTTATAATTTCCTTGTTGCTATATTGAGGTGGTCTTACTGGTTTTGGAATATAATTACTGCTATATCTCACTGGAGTCATTGGTCTTGGGATTGGATCCTCTGTTGTCTAAATAAATGTTATACCTCCTCTGCCTTTTACCTAGAGAGTTTTTCATAATTTGCAATTCCAAACCATACAAGTATGTTTGTGCTCTTACTTGCCTTACTGATACACTTACTCTCATCAGATTTGGCTCAAAGAGTGAATAATATACTCATTCAAATGGGTATAGAAATCTATCTTACTATATAGGGAAGTAGGAAAAACAGAGAGAAAGAAAAGCGAGGGAGCCTGATAGAAGAAAGGGTCAAAGGGAGGGCAGAAATAGGAAAAGAAAGGGAAATCCTTAGAAGTTAAGGGAGAGAAAGAAATACAGAGTAAAACTACACTAGTGAGGAACCTCAAACTTCCCCACTCAGAACTAGATAAATCTAACCACAAAATAAACAATAAAGAAGCTAAGGAGGTTAATAGAATCTTTGAAAAGTTACATACAGCAGAGCTCTGGAGAAAAATGAGTGGGGATAAAAATAAATATATCTTTTGTCAGTGGTACATGACCCCTACACAGCATTTGACCATGTACTAGGGCATAAAAACCTCACAATCCTATACAGAAAGGCAGAAAATTAAATGCATCCTTTTTCAGATAATGATGCAATAAAAATTATATGTAATAAAGGGCCATGGAAATATAGATTAAAAATTAATTGGAAACTAAATAATCTAACTTAGAGAATGAGTAGTTCAAACAAAAAATCATGGAAACCATCAGTAACTTCATCCAAGAGAATGACAATAATGAGACAACATAACAAAAATTATGTGATGAAAGCAAAGCAGTTCTTAGGGGAAATTTTATATGTGTAAATACTTACATGTATAAAACAAAGAGGACATCAATGAATTGGGCATGAAACTAAAAAGTTAGAAAAGGTACAAATTAAAAATCCCCATTTAAATACCAAATTAGAAATTACAAAATTAAATAAGAGATTAATGAAATTGAAATTAAGAAAATTATTGAAATAATAAATAAAATTGAAAGCCAGTTAATGAAAAAATAGCTAAAGCATTGGTTAACCTGACTTTAAAAACAGAAAGAAGGAAACAAAATTACCCATATGAAAAATGAAAAAAGCAAATTCACCACCAATGAAGAGGCAATTAAAACAATAATTAGGAGTTATTCTGCCCAATTGTATGCCAATAACTGACAATCTTATGAAATGAATGAATATTTACAAAAAACATAAATGGTCTAGATTAACAGAAGAAAAATAAGATATTCAAATAACCCTATTTCACAAAAAGAAATTGAACAAGCCTTCAATGAACTCCCCAAGAAAAAAAAATCTCTAGGACCTAAAGGATTCACAAGTGAATTATACCAAATAATTAAGAGCAATTAATCCCAATACTATATAAATTATTGGAAAAATAGGCAAAGAAGAATCCTACTAAATTTTTTTCATGACAAATATTCTGCTCATCAGTACTGAAACCAAAAAGAGCCAAAACAGAGCAAGAAAATTATAGACCATTTTTGCTAATGAAGATAAATGCAAAAATTTTAAATAAAAATACCAGCAAAGAGGGGCAGCTAGGTGGTGCAGGGAGTAGAGTGCTGGCCCTGGAGGCCAGAGGACATGAGTTCAAATCCAACCTCAGACACTTGACATGCTTACTAGCTGCATGACCTTCAGCAAGTCACTTAACCCCAATTGACCTGTCTTCCCCCCTCCAAAAAACATCAGCAAAGAAACTACAGCAATTTATGATGAGAATAATACATTACAGCCAGGTGAGATTTATACCAGGAATGCAGGGCTGGTTCAATAAAAGGAAAACTATCAGCATAAAAGAACATATCAATAGAAAAATTAACAGAAATCATATGATTATCTCAATAGATGCAGAAAAAGCGTTTCACAAAATACAACATCCATTCCTATTAAAAACACTAGAGAGATAAGAATAAATGGAGTCTTCCTTAAAAGCATAATTAGCTCTGTCTAAAACCATCAGCAAGCATTATATGTAATGGAGATAAGCTAGAAGCATTTCTAAAAAAAAATCAGGGGTGAAACTAGTAGGTCCATTATCACCACTGTTATTCAATATTGTACTAGAAATGTTAGCTTTACCAATAAGAGAAGAAAAGAAATTGAAAAAATTAGAAAAGGCAAAAAAGAAATAAAGCTATCATTCTTTGTAGATAATATAATGGTATACTTAGAAAATCCTAGAGAATAAACTAAAAAAACTACTTGAAATAATTAATAACTTTAGCAAAGTTTCAGGATGTAAAATAAACCCACATATAACATAGGCATTTTTATATATTACTAACAAAGTCCAACAGCAACAGATAGAAAGAGAAGTTACATTTAAAGTATCTATAGACAATACAAAATATTTGGGAACCTACCTGAACCTAGGAAATATATGAACACAATTACAAAATATTTCACACAACTAACATCAGATCCAAATAATTGAAAAATATCATTTGCTCATGGGTAGGCCAATCTAATATAATAAAAATTACAATTCTCCCTAAATTAATTTACTTATTCAGTGCCATACCAATTAAACTACCAAAACTATTTTATATAGTTAGAAAAATAATAACAAAACTCATCTAGAAGAATAAAAGGTCCAGAATATCAAGGGAATTAATGAAAAATGCAAGGAATGGTGGCCTAGCTGCACCAGATCTAAAACTGTATTATAAAGCAGCAATGTTCAAAACTGCTTGGCACTGATTAAGAAATAGTGGATCTCTTTACAATCAGTGTCTCTGATAAAGGCCTCACATCTAAAATACACAGGAACTGAACCAAATTTATAGGAATAAAAGTTATTCCCCAATTGAGAAATGGTCAAAAAATATAAAGAAGCAGTTTTCAGAAGAAGAAATTAAAGATATCTATAGTCATATGAAAAAAATGCTCCAAATCACTATTGATTAGGGAAATACAAATCAACACAACTCTTAGGTACCATCTCTCTCCTGTCAGACTGACTAACATGACGAAACAGGAAAATGATAAATGCTGGAGAGGATTTGGTAAAATTGGAACATTATTACATTGCTAGTGGAGTTGTGAACTGATCCAGACATTCTGGAGAACAATTTGGAACTATGCCCAAAGGGCTATAAAAATGTGCATACCCTTTGACCTAGCAATACCACTTCTAGTGCTATATGCCAAAGAGATTTTACAAGTGGGAAATGGACCCGTATGTACAAAAATATTCATAGCAGCTCTCTTTGTGGTGGCAAAGAATTGGAAATCAAGGGGATGCCCATTAATTGGGGAATGGCTAAACAAATTGTGGTATATGAATGTAATGGAATTCTATTGTGCAATAAGAAATGAGGAGCAGACAGACTTCATTACAACCTGGAAAGACTTATATGAACTGATCCCAAGTGAGGGGAACAGAACCAGGAGATCATTATGCATGATTACAGACACACAGCCTTTGTAAGGACTAACTTTGACAGACTTGACTCCTCTCATCAATACAAGATTCAAAGACAACTCCAAAAGACTCATGATGGAAAAAGCTCTGCACCTCCAGAGAAAGAACTGTGGAATATGAATGCAGAATGAGGCAAATTATTTGCTCTCTTTTTTCCTTCTTTTTTGGTTTCTTTTCTCCTCTCTCCATTCTATTGGTTATAATCCTTCTTTACAACTGGACTATTATGTAAATAAGCTCAATATGAAGGTAAATGTAGAACCTACATTGGATTACATGCCATCTTGAAGGGGTGGGGGGAAGAGAAGGAGGGAAAGAAAATTTGGTACCCCAAAACCTATGGAACTAAATGTTGTAAACTAAAAGTAAAAAAAAAAAAAAGAAATAGTGGATCAGTGAAATAGGTTAGAAACACAAGACACAGTAGTCAATCACTATAGTAATCTACTGTTTGATAAATCCAAAGACCCCAGCTTCTAGAATAAGAACCCACTATTTGACACAACCTGTTGGAAAAACTGGAAAATAGTACAGAAGAAACTAGGCATAGACCAACATCTTATATTATACACTAAGATAAAGTCAAAATGGGTAGATGATTTAGATATAAAGGATAATACTATAAGCAAATTAGGCCAGCAATTAATATTTTACCTGTCAAACTCATGGAGAAGGGAAGAATTTATGACCAAACAAGAGACAGAGAACATTATGAAATACAAAATGGATAATTTTGATTTCATCAAATTAAAAAATTTTGCACAAACAAAGCCAATGCAACCAAAATTAGAAGGAAAGCAGAAAGGTGGGAAAGAATATTTACAACCAGTCTCTCTGATAAAGGCCTCATTTCTAAAATATATACAGAACTGAGTCAAATTTATAAGAATAAGAATCATTCCCCAATTGATAAATGATCAAAGGATATGAACAGACAGTTTTCAGATGAGGAAATTAAAGCTGTAGGTCATGAAAAAATGCTCTAAATAACTACTGATTAAAGAAATTCAAATTAAAACAAGTCTGAGTTACTACTTCACATCGATCAGATTGGCTAACATGACAAAACAGGTAAATGATAAATGTTGATGAGGATGTGGGAAAATTGGAACACATGCATTGTCAGTGGAGTTGTGAACTGATTCAACCATTATGGAGAGCAATTTGGAACTATGCCCAAAGAGCTTTAAATATGTGCATACTTTTTCACTCAGCAATAACACTTCTAAGTCTGTATTCCAAAGAGATCACAAAAATGGGAAATAGACCCACAAGTACAAAAATATTTATAGGAGCTCTTTTTGTGGGGTTAAAGAATTGGAAATTGAGGAGATGCCCATCAACTGGGGAATGGATGAACAAGTTGCATTATATGAATATAGTGGAATGATATTGTTCCATAAGAAACGATGAGCAGGCAGACTTCAGAAAAACCTGGAGAGATTTACATGAAATGATGCTGAGTGAAGTCAGCAAAACCAGGAGAACATTGTATACAGTAACAGTAAGATTGCACAATGACTAACTTTGACAGACTTAGCTCTTCTCTGCAATGCAAGGATCTAAGACATTTCAAAAAGATTCATGACAGAAAATGCTATCCACATCCAGAGAAAAGACTATGGAGTCTGAATGAAGATCAAAGCATACTATTCTCTCTGTCTCTCTGTCTCTGTCTCTCTGTCTCTGTCTCTGTCTCTCTCTCTGTCTCTCTCTCTCTCTCTCTCTCTCTCTCTTTCTCTCTCTCTTTTCATTTCTTCTTTCTCATAGTTTTCTCCTTTGGTTCTAATTCTTCTTCACAAAATGACTAAAATGGAAATATGATTAGTATGATTGTACATGTATAGCCTATATCAGATTACATGCTATCATTGGGTGGGGGGAGCAGAACAGGGGAGAAAATGTAGAATTCAAAATCTTATAGATATTAATGTTGAAAACTAAAAATAAATAATTAAATTGATTTTAAAAATTAAAAAGATGAAAAAAACAAGCAGCTTGGTTTAGAAAGACTGACATCAGAGTCAAAGAGTTGCATTCAGTTCCTGGATGGTATATATAATAGCTATTTGACTATGAAAAAGTCACTTCACCTGCCATTGTCCCAAGCAATAATCTAAGACTATTTTTTAAAAAAAATTATTTCACCATACCTTGATAAGTAACTTATTTCACATTGTCAGATCTGGGATTCTAATACATATCTTCTGGTTTATAATGAATTACTCATTCCACTGCATTCATTTAATCATTCATATTTATCAAATACATACTTTTAAGTATATGCTACTTTCCAGGCTCTATGTTAGGTGCCAAAGTTACAATGATAAAAATAAAGCAGTCCCTCTCCATATGAATTTGCATTTTCTTTTCATTAAATCCCCGAAATTCCATAATTACTTCTTAAGTCTATGTGCCCATGAATTAATTTATTATTTCCTAAAATTTTTGTGCCCTTCCTACCCTTCCTTCCTTCCTTCCTTCTTTCTTTCCTTCCTTCCTTCCTTCTTTCCTTCCATCCTTCCTCCCTCCCTTCCTTACTTGACAAATTATCCAATCTGATAGTTGTAAGGTTGTACCTCAGAGTCGTTTCACTAATCAATAGTGATTTATAGCCGTTTTATATAACAATAGATAGCTTGGATTTCTTCTGAAAACTGCCTTTTATATCCTTTGACCATTTATCACTTTGAGATTGATGTGTGTTCATATATGTTTGATTCATTTCTCTCTAGCCATTTGAGAAATGAGGCCTTCTTTAGATACTCTGACTGAAAAAATATTTCCCAGCTTACTGTTTTCCTTCTAATCATGACTGCATTGATTTTGTTTGTGCAAAAACTTTTAAGTTTAGTATAATAAAAATTATCCATTTTATATGTTGTAAGGTAATTATTCCTTTTTTAGTCATAAATTCTTCCCTTATTCATAGATCACACAGGTAAAGTATTCCATGCTCCCCTAATTTCCTTGTGGTAGCACCCTTTATGTCTGAATCATGTACCCATTTTGACATTATATTGCTAAATGGTGTAACATTTTCAACTACACCTAGTCTTATCTTCCCTGCTGTTTTCCTGATCAGTTTTCTTTTTAGATAGTGAGTTCTTATCCCCAAAGCTTGGGTTACTGAGTTTATTAAATGCTTAATGTTACATATTTTGAATCCTCTCATGTTCTGGTGTGCACATGACATGCTTTTTTTCCTCTTTCTTACTTTGTATTTAACTTCAAATATTTAAGTTTATATTGTTGTTTCTTTTCTCTATTCTGTATTTGTGTTCTGGTGTTTGAATCTAAAATAAAATTTTAAAAAATTAAAAAAAAAACCTTTTAGTAGTTTGATTGACCTGGTATTGAGTAATCAAATTAATTTAGGTAAAACTGTTATTTTTTTTACATTGACTCATCCTACCCATGTGCAAGTGAAAATTTTCCAATTATTTAGATCTGACTTTATGGATTAGTAATTGTGCTCATAGTTCATGAGTTTTTCTTAGCAGGAAGACTTCCAAATATTTTACCTCACTTATAATGACTTTAAAAGGAATCTCTTTTTCTGAGTCATACTGCTGGAGTTTGTAGGGAATACATAGAAATGCTGATGATATTGTTTTATATCCTGTGACTGCTAATTTTTAAATTATTTCAACCAGTTTTTTAATTGATTGTCTAGGATTCTCTAAGTATGTCATCCTAATATCTGCAAAGACTGATAGTTTTGTTTCATCATTGTCTATTCTAACACCTTCAATTCCTTTTTCTTCTTTCATCCCTATAGCTAATATTTCAGTACAATATTGAATAATAGTAGTGATAACATGAATCCTTGCTTCTCCCCTGACCTTATTGGGAAGGCTTCTAGGTTATCCCCATTACAAATAATGGTTACTGATTGTTTTGGATTAGTCCTACTTATCATTTTAAAAATAGGTCAATTTGGGAAACCAGCCAGCAATCCAGGCTGGGAGAAAGGTGAGCACACATAGTTGGCAGAGATTCCCAGGTCTCCCAGCACAGGATGGAAGCCTATCAGAGCTACAGGAGGAAACAGAACAGCAGCTGAGACTATATGAACAACTACTCCAGAGGCTTGCAACCAGCAGTCTAAAGGTTTGAAATGTGCCTTCTTGAACTTCTGGGAGCCATAATGGCCAGCAAAAATGGCTCTCATCCCTGCCTCCCTCCCTAACCCAGATAATACATACTCCTTCAGGAGAAATTTTGAAATAGAAGAGCCAGAAGTGTGGCTGCAGTAGCCTTTTAGCTTGAGAAGTTGGGGAGAGGGCCCTGATCATGGCTGGGGAAGTAGACTAGTGCAGGAATTGAGGTGTCCCAGTAAGCCCCACTTCAGCAGAACAGTGGTCATTCCCAAGCCTCAGGAGGGTGGAGCCAGCAATCATCAACACCATGACCTCAGCACAGAAAAAATGCTGTACCACAGCAGTAAGGGAAAAGGAGACTTCCAGCAGCCAAACCACCCCTCCCCCACACCTCATGAAACAGGACATAACACACAAACCCAATAACTATGTCCACAATTCCCAGAACAAGAAGCCTGGGACAGAGCCCTCTGAACCCCAAAAACAGAATCTACTTTAAAAAGCCAGGAAAATGTTAAACAACATGAAGAAGAGCTCTAGGAAACAGAGGACTATTGATTCTTTTTATGGAGACAAGGAAGATCCAAATACCAATTCAGAAGAGGACAACATGGACACTATATCCATATCTGAAAACTCAAAGAGAATGTGAACTGGTCTCAAGCCCAAAAAGCATTCCCAGAAGAGCTCAAGGAGTATTTTAAAAATCAAATTAGAGAGGTAAAAGAAAAAATGGAAAAAAAAATTCACTGATGAAAACAAAACTTTAAATAGTAAAATTGTTGAAACGGCTAAGGAGATTCAGAATCTAGTTAGAGAAAATGATGCCCTGAAAAGTAAAATAAACCAAATGGAAAAGGATTCCCAGAAGCAAAATGAAGACAATAATTCATTCAAAATTAGAATTGAGCAAGTAGAAGCTAATGACTCTATGAGGCATCAAGAGTCAGTCAAACAAAATATAAAGAATGAAAAAAATAGAATAAAATGTGAAATATCTAATAGGAAAAAAAAACAACTGACCTGAAAAAAAAATCCAGGAGAGACAATCTAAGAATTATAGGTCTACTGGAATGCCATGATGAAAAAAAGAGCCTGGAGAGTATCTTCCAAGAAATCATTGAGGACAACTTCTCCGAGGTCCTAGAATGAGAGGGTAAAATATTTATCAAAACAATCCACCAATCACTCCCTGAAAGAGATCCTAAATTGAAAACCCCAAGAAATATTATAGCCAAATTCCAGAATTACCAGGTCAAGGAGAAAATACTGCAGGCAGTCAGAAAGAAACAATTCAAATATTGCAGAACTACAGTCCAGATCATGCATGATCTTTCAGCTTCTACATTAAATGACAGGAGAAATTGGAATATGATATTCTGAAGGGCAAAGGAACTTGGACTACAACCAAAGATCAAATACCCAGGTAAATTGAGCATAATTTTTCAGGTCAGGAGATAGACATTCAATGAAATAAGAGAATTCCAAACCTTCCTGATGAAAAGGCTCAATGGAAAATTGGATCTTCAAATACAAAAGTTAAGAAAGACATAAAAATGTGAACAGGGGGAAAAACTTGTTAATCATTAAGGGCAAATAGTTTATATCCATATATAAGAATATATTTTTATATATGTTATATATACATGTATATATTATATATGTCAATCTTGAGAATAATACAGTTATTATTACAATTAAAAGGGATATAGATAGACTGTGGATATCAGTATAAAAGAACTGATATAATGATAAAAAATGTAGTTAAGGGATGTAAAGGGATAGATCTGGGAGAAGACGCAAGGAGGTAGCAGAAAAGAATAAATTACATCACACAAAGAGGCACAAAAACATAGTATAGTAGAGGGAAAGAAGGAAGGTAGAAGAGCCATATTTGAACTTTATTCTCATCAGATTTGGTTCAAGAAGGGAATAACATACTCTGAGAAGTACAGAAATGAAACTTGTTCTACAGGCAGTAGGAGGGGTAAGGGGAAGGGGCATGGTCAGAAGAGGGGGAAGAATTATGAAGGGGAAAAGGGTAAGATAAGGGTAGGGAAATCAATAGAAAGGGTAAACTGAGGAAGGTGGAGGTCAAAAGCAAAACTCTTGTGAGAAGTGGAAGGGAGAGGGGAGAAATAAAAGCATAAACTGGGGTGGGGGGGATAAGATGGAGAAAAAGACACAGATAGTAATCATAACTGTGAATGCGAATGGGATAAACTCTCCCACAAATGGAGGTGGATAGCTGAATGGATTAAAAATCATAATCCTACAATAAGTTGTTTACAAGAAACACATTTGAAACAGGGGGATACACATAGGGTAAAGGTAAAAGGCTGGAGTAGAATATATTGTGCTTCAACTGGAGTAAAAAAATCAGGGATTGCAACCCGATTCTTAGACAAAGTAAAAGCAAAGATATATCTAATTAAAAGAGATAAGGAAGGACACTATATCCTGCTAGAAGACACCATATTAATTTAATTAATATATATGCATGAAGTGGTATAGCATGCAAATTCTTATAAGAGAAGTTAAGGGAATTACAGGAAGAAATAGAGAGCAAAACAATACTAGTGGGGGACCTCAACCTCCCCATCTCTGAATTTGATAAATCTAAGCCCAAAATAAATAAGAAATAAGTTAAGGAGGTGAATAGAATTTTAGAAAAGGCAGATATGACCTCTGGAGAAAACTAAATAGGTAGAAAAAGGAATACATTTTTTTCTCAGTGGTACATGGCACTTACTCAAAAATTGACCATGTATCAGGGCATAAAAAACTCACAATCCAGTGGAGAAAGTCAGAAATAGTCAATGTATCCTTTTTAGATCATAATGTAATAAAAATTATTTTTAATAAAGGACTACGGAAAGATAAACCAAAAATTAATTGCAGACTAAATAATCCTAAAGAATGAGTGGGACAAAGAACAAATCATAAAAACAATTAATAATTTCATTCAGGAGAATGACAATAATGAGACCACATACCAAAATATATGGGATGTAGCAAAATCTGTTCTTAGGGGGAGTTTTATGTCTCCAAATTCTTACATGAATAAACATGATAAAAAGGAGATCAATGAATTGGGCATGCAAGTGAAAAGACTAAAAAATGAACAAATTGAATATCCCCAATTAAATACCAAATTATAAATACTGAAAACCAAAGGAGAAATTAATAAAACTGAAGTCAAGAAAACTACTGAAGAAATAAAACTAAAATCTGGTTTTATGAAAAAAACAATAAAATTGATAAACTTTTGGTCAGTTTGATTTAAAAAAAGAAAGAAGAAAACCAAATTACCAGTATCAAAAATGAAAAGTATGAATTCACCTCTGATGAAGAGTTAATTAGAACAATAATTTGGAATTATTTTGCCCAATTGTATTACCATAAATGTGACAACCTTAGGGAAATGGATGAATATTAACAAAAATACAAATTGTCCAGGTTAACATAAGAGGAAGTAAGATACTTAAATAACCCCATCTACAGAAAAGTAACTGAACAAGCCATCAATGAACTCCCTAGGAAAATAATCTCCACTGCCAGATGGTTTCACATGTGAATTCTATCAACCATTAAATAACAATTAATTCCCATGCTTTATAGACTATTTGGGAAAATAGGTGAAGAAGGGGTCCTACCAAATTCTTTTTATGACACAAATATAGTACTAATACCCAAACCAGGAATAGTAAAAACAGAGAAAGAAAACTACAGACCAATTGCCCTAGTGAATATTGATACAAAAATTTTAAATAAAATATTAGCAAAAAGATTGCAATCAAGAGAATAATACACTGTGACCAAGTAGAATTTATTCCAGAAATGCAAGGCATCTTCAATATTAGGAAAACTATGAGCATAATTAACTGCATCAATAACAAAACTAGCAGAAACCATATGGTCATCTCGATAGATGCAGAAAAGGCCTTTGACAAAATACAATATCCATTCCTAATAAGAACACGAGAAGGCATAGGAATAAATTGAGTCTTCCTCAAAATTATAAGCAGCATCTACCTAAAACCAACAGCAGCACTATATGTAATGAGTATAAGCTAGATCTATTCCCAATAAGATAAGGGGTGAAACACGGATGTCCATTATCAGCACTATTATTCATTTTGGTACTAGACACGCTAGATGTAGCAATAAGAAAAGAAGAAGAAATTAAAGGAACTAGAATAGGCAAAGAAGAAACTAAGTTATCACTCCTTGCAGATGATATGATGATTTACTTAGAGAATCCTAGAGAATCAAGTAAAAAAAAACTATTTGAAATAATAAAAAAAACTTTAGTAAAGTTACAAGATATAAAATAAACCCACATAAATCCTTGGCATTCCCATATGTTGTTAACAAAGCCTAACAGCAAGAGATAGAAAGAGAAATTCCATTTAAAGTTACTGTAGACACTATAAAAGATTTTGGAGTCTACCTGCCAAGACAAACCCAGGGCCTATATGAGCACAATTATGAAACATTTTTCACATGAATAAAGTCAGGTCTAAACAAATGGAAAAACATCAGTTGCTCATGGTTAGGCTGAGCTAATATAATAAAAATGACAATATTACCTAAAATAATTTACTTATTCAGTGCCATGCCAATTGAACTACCAAAAAAAATATTTTACAGGTCTAGATAAAATATAACAAAATGCATCTGGAAGAACAAAAGGTCCAGAAAATCAAGGGATTAATGAAAAGAAACACTAGGGAAGGTGGCCTAGCCATACCAGATATTAAACTATACTATAAAAAAGCAGTCATCAAAACTATTTGGTACTGCATAAGAAACAGAATGGTGGATCATTGGAATAGGCTAGGTACACAAGATGCAGTAGTCAACAACTATAGCAATCTACTCTTTGATAAACCCAATGATTCCAGCTTCTGGGCTAAGAATGCACTGTTTCACAAAAACTACCAGGAACATTGGAAAATGGTATGGCAGAAACTGGGCATAGACCAATATCTTACACTGTATACCAAAATAAAATCAAAATGGGTTCATGATTTAGGAAGAAAGGCTGATACTATAAGCAATTTGTGAGAGAAAGAATAGTTTACCTGTCAGATTTATGGGAAAGAGAAGAATTCGTGACCCAATAAGAAATAGAGAGCATTACAAAATACAAAATGGATAATTGTGATTATGTTAAATCAAAAAGTTTTGTATAAAAAAGCCAATGCACCAAAGATTAGGACAGAAGCAGAAAACTGGAAGAAAATCTTTACAACTAGTGTCTCTAATAAAGGCCTCATATCTAATATACAGGGAACTGACCCAAATTTATAGGAATACAAGTCATTCCCCAATTGAGAAATGGTCAAAAGATATGAACAGGCAGTTTTCAGTGGAAGAAATTAAAGATATATAGGCATATGAGAAAATGCTCTAAATCACAATTGATCAGAGAAATACAAATCAAAACAACCCTTAGGTACCCCATCTCTCCTGTCAGATTGGCCAACATGACAAAAAAGGAAAATGATAAATGCTGGAGAAGATGTGGGAAAATTGGAACATTTTTACATTTTTGGTGGAGTTGTGAACAGATCCAGCCATTTTGGAGAGCAATTTGGAACTGTGTCCAAGGGCTATAAAAATGTACATAGCCAGAGGTGAAGTCAAGATGGTGGCTGGAAGGCAGGGACTTGCTTAAGCTCTCCCCCAGATCCCTCCAAACACCTGTAAAAATGGCTCTGAACAAATTCTAGAGATGCAGAACACAGGGAATAGCAAAGGGAAGCAGGTCTCCAGCCCAGCACAGCCTAGATGGTCACTGGGAAGGGTCTATCACATGGTGCTGGGAGCAGAGTGCAGCACAGTGTGGGCCACACCAGGATAGACCAAATCGGGAGTGGGCCCAGAGCAGGCTTTAGGGCCATGAATCATTGAGCTTTGGCAATTACCAGACTTCTCAACCCACAAATGCCAAAGACCATGGAACAGGTTCATGGGAAAACTAGATTGGGCTAGAAAGTGGTCTGGCCCCAGCCCTCTGGGTGACAGAGGTGGCACAGCAGTGGCAGCAGCAGCAGCAGGAAGCTTCTGAGGCTGCTTCCAGAGCTCCAAAATCAGCTGCTTCTGAAGTTCCTGGCTCCCATGGTGGGAGGAATCAAGCAGCACACCAGAGTGGGAGTGCAGGGCCTGCTTTGCCCGGCTTTGATCTGGGTCAAAATCCTGGTTGGCTATTCTAGAAGGAGGAGGAGTGCTACTGTGACAAAGTTTGAGGTGACAGTAGAGTGGAAGTAGCTCTGAAAACAGCAGCGCAGCCCCTGGGACAAAGCACTCTCTTCTCTACAAGCAGTCATACTCTGACAAAAACCTCAAATGTGAAGTAGTTTGCTGGGAATATGGCCAGGCAGCAAAAAAGGACTCAGACTCAGACTCAGACTCTAGAATCTTTTTTGATGACAAGATCAAAATATACAGTCAGAGCAAGTCAACAAAGTCAAAGAGCCTACATCAAAAGCTTCCAAGAAAAATATGAATTGGTCTCAGGCCACGGAAAAGCTCAAAAAAGATTTGGAAAAGCAAGTTAGAGAAGTAGAGGAAAAAATGGGAAGAGAAATGAGAATGATGCAAGAAAACCATGAAAAACAAGTCAATGACTTGCTAAAGAAGACCCCAAAAATACTGAAGAAAATAACACCTTAAAAATAGACTAAACCAAATGGCAAAAGAGCTCCAAAAAGCCAATGAGGAGAAGAATGCCTTGAAAGGCAGAATTAACCAAATGGAAAAGGAGGTCCAAAAGACCACTGAAGAAAATACCACCTTAAAAATTAGATTGGAGCAAGTGGAAACTAGTGACTTTATGAGAAGTCAAGATATTATAAAACAGAACAAAAGGAATGAAAAAAAATGGAAGACAATGTGAAATATCTCATTGGAAAATCATGGACCTGGAGAATAGATCTAGGAGAGCTAATTTTAAAATTATTGGACTACCTGAAAGCCAAGATAAAAAAGGGCCTAGACATCATCTTTCAAGAAATTATCAAGGAAAGCTGCCCTAACATTCTAGACCCAGTGGGTAAAATAGAAATGGAAATAATCGACCAATTACCTCTTGAAAAAGATCCCAAAAAGAAAACTCCTAGGAGTATTGTAAGAGAGTTCCCAGGTCAAGGAGAAAATACTGTCTTTCCTTTTTCCTTGATGTAACAACAATATTGCTAACAACTGCTGTGGGGGCTTAAGACCAATAACACCAGCACACAGAAGGGCTGCCAGCACAGGTTCGTTGATCTGCTTGTCTAAGGAGAACAACTTTAAGGGGTTAACAATCTCACTTTGATCAAACATAGAAATATTATTCACTTATTTCAGGGGGAAAAGCCAGCACCCTGAACTTCAGAGCAAATACAAACAGAAATTACAAACATAGACAATATAAACAGAGCAAAGACATAGTTATCAACAGACAGGCCTCTAGCTGTCTGACCAAAGAATTTCATAGTTATCAGAGAGAGAGCCACCAACATCTGGGTTTTAAAAGCTGGGGGGCACCAGTGGCTACCGAGAACCCAGTCTAGTCAAATCACAGGACACTCTTCCAGTGAGTGAGAGTCGCAAACAAAATGGTAACCTCTGAGTTTGTTTACCCTTTCTAGAGACTGAAGGCTTCACACCTAATCTGCAAAAGTGTGGGGGCCTGGGGATTCATACGTAGTTAGCAAAAGGGTATGGGCCTACGGTTTTGCACCCAGCAAGATTTAATCAAGGCACTTGATTACTTTGGCATTCTAAAAGAGAAAAGAGTAAAAAAAAATGTCCCACCTTAATTAACATTACACTTGATCTTTTTGAGATACAGGCCTATTATTGAGATACAGGTAAAGGTGGTGAAAGGATGTTTGTGAGTTCTCTGGGCATAGTTCTAAAATGCTTTCCATAATGTCTGCTCCAATGCAAGGCTCCATCAACAGTATACTAGTTTCCCTGTTTTCCCACAATTACTCCCTTGTTTTGGTGATATTTACTTTTTTCTTTTTATTACTCTTTTGTTATATTTTCAAGATTGATAGGTCTGAGATGGAAATGCAAAGTTGTTTTAATTTTCATTTATATAATTATTAGTGATTTAGACATTTCCTGTAATTTTCTGTACCTTGGATTTCTTCCTTAGAATAAACTTTCTGTCCATATCCTTTGACCTATTGGATAATGGCTCTTAGTGTCATAAATTTGAATCAGATACTTATATGTCTTAGAATTGAAACCCTTATAAGAGCATTTATCCCTCTCCCCCAATTATTTGTTTATCTTTTAATTTTTACTTCACTATTATTATTATTTTCATTATTTTCTTCTGCAAAATCTTATAAAATAAGAATGACACAATTTATCTCGTATAATCTTTTCTGTCACTTGTTTAGTAATGAACTTTTCCCCTTTACATAGATATAAAAATAATTTCTTCTTTGCTTCCCTAATTTGTTTATTATGTGGCCTAGGTCCTGCATCCATTTGGAGCTTATCTTGCTGTATAATTCTTGTGTACTTGTTCTTGTTTATTTCTGGAAAATGTATCTGCTCCAATGATGAACAATCTCTCTCTCTCTCTCTCTCTCTCTCTCTCTCTCTCTCTCTCTCTCACACACACACACACACACACACACACACACACACACACACACACACAAACACACACACACACACACACACACACACACACCAACTCATTTGCACAATAGATTACTGCCCTCCTAGGACTGAGTAGATGTACATACCAGATAGTAATGGTTTCTCTTTTGGCCGCGAACCCTGAGGGTCTTCCCCTCCCAGTTTGATTTTTTTTAGTTTTTTTTTTTTTTTTTTGTTAAAGGATCATCCCTTCATTAACTTCTTAATGACGCCTATTCACTGAATGGACATTACCTCACTCAGTGAGACTCAATGTTTTATTCCCATTCAGTTTTCTCTGGAGTTCTATTATATCTTACTTTTCTAAGATTCTATTTCATCTCCCTAACTTCTTTACTAATTTATGATTAGATTTATCTAGTTGTGAGAAGATAAAGTTGATGTCCCTCACTAATATAGTTTTAGTGTTTCTTTCCTCCTGTAACTCATTTAACTTTTCCTTTAAGAAGTTGAATGATATGATATTTTGGTGCATATAAGTTCAGTATTGATATTGTTTGTTTATCATTCCTTTTACAAGATTTTATTCCATTTAATTGTCTATTTTTTTTTGGCTTTATCTGAGATTGTGATTGCTACAGAGGTAGCCCTTTTTAAACTTTAGCTGAGGCATAATAGATTCTACTAAAGCCCCTTATTTTAACTCTCTGTATGTTTCCCTATTTCTAGTATATTTCATGTAAACAACATATTGTTAGATTCTTGTTTCTGATCCATTCTTCTATTTTCTTTTGTGTTATTGGTGAAGTCATTCTGTTTACATTCACAGTTTTGGATATAAACTGTGCATTTCCTTCCATCATATTTTTTTGTTCATCCTTCTTTCTCTCTCTCTCTTTGTATTTTGCCCCTCCTTTACATTCTCTTTTGCTTCTTCCCACTGCATTCTTTTATCTGCCCTTGCACCATTTCCACCTCTACTGTAAGAGTTCTGTATTGAGAACCTTTTTATGAGAAAATTTTACTTATTTTTCCTCTTTATTCCACTTTCTTTCAAGACATGACTCTTTCTTGCTTATCCATCATTTTTTAAAAAATCATCCCAATGTAATAGACTCACTACCATACTCTTTTTCTGTTTTGTATAATCCTTCTAACTGCCCTAGTAAGGACAAAGTTCTAAGAATTTCACATGTATCATCTTCACGTTTACCTTTTATACTTCTCCCCTGTCTTTTATTTCAGAGTCAAATTTTCTACTCAGCTCTGGTCTTTTAATCAGGATTGTTTGAAAGATGTCTATTTCATTAACAATCTATGTTTTCCCTTGATGGATTATACTGTTTTGCTGGGTATTTTGTTTTTGGTTGAAACCACAGCTATTTTCTCTTCCAGAGTATCATATTCCAAGCCATCTGTCCCTTTAACACAGTATCTAATAAATCTTGTGTGCTTCTGACTGTGGCTCCAGGCTATTTAAATGGTTTCTTTCTTTCTGCTTGAATTATTTTCTTCTTGACTTAGAAGCCAAGAAATTAATGGAATTATATTATTGAGAGTTTTGATTTTGTTGTCCTTTTCAAGGGGTGATCACTGGATTCATTCAATTTATATCTTATATTCTGGTTCTAGGATATGAGGACAGTTTTCCTTGATAACTTCTTGCAAAAAGATATTTAGGCTCTTTTTTATCATGTTTTTCAAGTAGTCCAATAATTATAAATTATCTCTCCTGGATCTATTTTCCAAGTCAGTTGTTTTTCCAATGAGATATTTCATATTTTCTTCTCTTTTTGCATTCTTTTGACTTTGTTTTAATTGTTTCTTAATGTCTTATAGAATTGTTAGCTTCAGTTGCCCAGTTCTAAATTTTTAATCAATTATTTTCATCAGTGAGCTTTGGTTCTTTTTTCCCCATTTGTCCAATTCTATTCTGTGGTGAGTTATTTTCATAAGTGAATTTTTGTACCTCCTTTTTCTATTTTGTCAATTCTGTTTTCTAAGGTTTTATTTTTCTTAACTATTGTTTGTGCTTCTTTTACCAAGCTTTTAATTTTCTTATCATAATTTCGTTTCTTTGGTCATTTCTTCACCTATTTTTTTCTTTTACTGCCCTTAATTGAGTTTAATTTTTTTCAGCTCTTCCAGGATTTTGGTTAGACTTATGCCTTGTTTACATTTTTCTTTTAGGTTTCCTTGCAGTTCTTTTGACATCATTGTCATTTACTGAGATTGTGTTTTGCTCTTACCTGTCACTATAGTAGTTTTTATGGTCATGTTCTTTGTTGTTGCTGTTGTTGTCATTGTTTGCTCATTTTCTACCCTATTTCTTTATTTTGAACTTTATGTGAAAGTTGGACTCTGTTCTCTGTACTGTTAGGAGGCAAATGATCTCAAGATTCAGTTTTTTTTTTCATACTGCTGTTTTCAGAGCCACTTCTGAAGGTATGGAAATTTTTAGTGTTTTCAAGGTGGCATAATGTATGGAGAGGCTTGGTCATTGCAATTCTGGTCTACATTCTGATCCCAGCCCAGGAAGTGTCCTTGATCCCTATAGTTGCAATCAATAATACTCCTCAGTGGTACTACTCACTTTGGACCAGAAATGATGCTGTCCCTCAGTATCCTTGTTTCCTTGGGACCAGAGGTCATATTGTTCCTGAGGATCATTGATCCCTTATGAGCAAAAGTAATACTGTTCCTCAGGGTTCCCATTCCCTCTTTTCTGAAAGTGCTCCTATTAACCCCTGAACTATGAGTCAGAAGTGGGTGTAGGCAACGGATTTACCAAAAAGCATCTGGTCATGTATCCAGTGCTATCACAGGGGTCCCTTGTAATTGGTCTCTGAAAAGTTGCCAGGTCCCCTTACCATCTCTGGCTTAAGAAGTCCTAAAGCTGCTGTTACTTCTATTGCCACCACCTAGTCACATTACTGGTGTTTATCCATGTTGACTCAAGACCAGCCTTACACCACCATGTTATAGATCTCTTCTTTCCTGACATCCTAAATTGTTTCAGGCTGGTAGAATGTCTCACTCTGTCCTTTTGTTAGCTCTGCCACCCCACAATTTGATTTCAGGTATTACTTTAAAGTTGTTTGGTGGGAAAAGTTGGGAAAGCATAGCTTAGTGTTTTCTGTACTCTGTCATCTTAACTCTACTACCAGAAGTCAAAACTTAACTTGAGGAAGACACCCAAACTAGTCACTTATTGATTTCCCACCAGGATGCACTCAACTAGTTTTGTTTTGTTTTGTTTTTAATTATAGCTTCAGATACTGTATCATTTAAAACTGTTCAATCTCATTTTTTATCATTCTTACCCTTTACATTCTTGTCCATTTGTTCCTTCATGTGGATTTCATCATTAGTTTTAGTTTTAAAAATGACCCTTTGGTAGTTTCATGACATGATACTGATATGATGTGATATTAGGTAGATTAAGGTAGTGTATGTGTATGTGTGTGTGTGTGTACACACCTACATACATATACATGTATGTATATACATAGATTTTTTTAAAATATTCTGCCAAAAATATTCTGCCTCAAACTACCATGATCAAATAATTGTTCTTTAATGATTTAAGTCTGTATTTCCTCAAAGAGTTTTAAAATTAGATTCATATTGTCTCAGGGTCATTCAGTCAATAAACATTTATTAAGTGTCTACCCCATGAAAAAGACTGTGCTACTTGCTGTCTGAAACTTGGTAGCTTCTATTCATGAAATCATACAGTTTTTACTCTTAATATTTCAATGTGGTCTATAATCCTCATAGCCACCCTTATGTTGAGTCATCCCAAATTCCTAGTATAGAGTCACTCTTATGAGTGTACAATCTTTGAAATATGTATGATTTTTAGCAACCTTTTAACTGTTTTATTACTATTACTACAGACACAGAAGAAAGCTACAGGGGACTGGGTGACTATTTTATAGTTTGATCTGTCTTAAGGATCACTATTGCCCCAATTTTATCACTCATCTGCCAGCCTTCTAGTGACATGTTTCCTTTCCATACTTAAACTTAGCATAAAAAAATAAAAGACACACTCCATCAAGAGGAGCTTTTTGATCTTAATAGAAACTTCTAGAGTTTGTGCTCCAGCAGCATGGTATAGTACAGGGTTTCAAAATCTTTTTGTGTGCATCATGAATAACTTTAATGGTCTGATGAAGCCTCTGTACTCCTTCTTGTAATACTGTTTTTAAAAAATTGAGTCAAGATGGTGGAGTAAAGGCAGAGAGTTGCCTGAGGTCATCCCCCCACAACCCCTCCAAATTCCTTTAAATAATGATTCTGAACAAGTTCTAGAGTGGCATAACATGCAAAAAGATGTAGCAAAAATATTTTCCAGCCCAAAACAACTTAGAAGGTTGGAAAGAAAGGTCTATTACAACAGCGCGAGAGAGGAGCAGAGTTGATTTCAGCCAAGCCAGAGCAAACCAGGCTCAAGAAAACAAAGAGCAGGCTTTAGGGCAACTAAGTCAGTGGCAGTAGTGGGGGTTTCCAGACCTCTCAAACCACAGATGGTAAGGAGATCAGACAAAAGGTCAGAAGATTTACAGGTGTCCCTTTGCTGGCACCAGGAGCAGGACTCTTGCATTGCCTATACTTGGATATGAGTCAAAGTTCTGGGTCTTATTCTTAGAGTGAGGAGGAGCACTAGCACAGCAGAGCTTGGGGCCACAGTGTAGAAAGGACCTAGGTGACAGATCCAGGGTTGAAAACAGTGCTTGTGGTCACCCATAAGCCAGTGCAATCTACAGAGAGTAGTAAACACATATTTCCCTATATCCTACCATCTTGGAGAAGCCAAAAGTTTGCAGGTCCCCAGAACTGCCTCTGAAAACAGCTGCACAAAAAAAGAAGCTTTGCACAGAGACCCCTCCATTGAGGAAGAAGAGCTCCAATTTATCATTGAGTCAAAAGTTAAGAAATATGCTGAAAAATGAGCAAACAACAGAAAAAAAAATCTGACTATGTGAAGTTACTATGGCGAAAAGGAAGATCAAAACATACTCAGAAGAAGACAGCAAAGTCAAAATTGCTACATTCAATGACTCAAGGAAAAATATGAATTGGTCTCTGATCATGGAAGAGTTTAAAAAGGATTTTAACAATCAAGCAAATGAAGTAGAGGGAAAAAAATAGGAAGAGAAATGAGTGTGATGCAGGGAAATCATGAAAATAGAGTCAATGGCTTGGTAAAGGAGGCACAAAAAATAGTGAAGAAAATAACACCTTAAAAAACAGTATAGGCCAAATGGTAAAAGAGACACAAACATCCAATGAAGAGAAAAATACCTTGTAAAGCAGAATTGACTAAATGGGGGAAAAAGATATACAAACGTTCAGTGAGTAGAAGAATTTCTTTAAAAGTAGAATTGGTCAAATGGAAAAGGAGGTACAAAAGCTAACTGGAGAAAACAATTAATTAAAACTGGAAGATAACGAATTTATGAGACATCAAGAAACAATGAAACAATGTCAAAAGAATGGAAAAATAGGAGAAGATGTGAAATATCTCATTGGAAAAACAGCTGACTTGGAAAATAGATCCAGGAGACATAATTAAGAATTATGGGAGTACCTGAAAGTCATGATCAAAAAAGAGCCTAGACATCATTTTTCAAGAAATTATCAAGGAAAATTGTCCTGATATTCTAGAACTAAAGGGTAAAAGAGAAATTGAAGACTCCACTGATCACCTCTTGAAAGAGATCCAAAAATGAAAACCCCTAGGAATATTATAACCAAATTCCAGTGCCCAAATCAAAGAGAAAATACTGCAAGCAGCCAAAAAGAAGTAAAATATCATGGAGTCATAGTTAGGATAACAAAAGAGGTAGGATTACAATGAAGAATGACCTACCAAGCAAAACTGAGTATAATCCTTCAGGGGGAAAATGGATATTCAATGAAGTAAAGGATTTTCAAGTATTTTTGATGAAAAGACCAAAGCTGAATTAAAAAATTTGATTTTGAAATATAGGATTTGAAAAAAGTATAAAAAGGTACACAGGAAAGAGAAATCATAAGAGACTCAATAAGGATTTTTTTTTGTATTTACAACTCCTTAAAAGTTTCTAATTATTAGGGCAGTTAGGAGTATACATAGACAGAAAGCAGAGATCTGACTTAAATATGATGGTATTATTATCTAAAAAAAATAAAATTAAGGGATGAGAAAGAAGAGTGCACTGGGAGAAGGGGAAAGGAAGAGATAGAATAGGATAACTTATCTCACATAAAAGAGGCTGGTAAGAGATTTTATACTAAAGGAGAAAGCAGGAAAAGTGGGGAGAGGAACACATAAACCTTACTCTCATCATGACTGGCTCAAAGAGAGAATAATATACACTCTCATTTGTGGGTAGAAATCTATCTTACCATATGGGAAAGTAGGAAGAAAAGGGGATGGGGGGCAAGCTGATAGAAGGGAGGCAGTTTATGGGTAGCAAAAACACTTTTGAGAATGCATTGAGTAAAGGGAGAAAGAGACAGAGAGAGAGAGAGAGAGAGAGAGAGAGAGAGAGAGAGAGAGAGAGAGAGAAATTTATTTATACTGGGGGAAAATAGGAGGGAAGGAAATAACCAGTCAGTAATCATTACTGGGAAAAAATTACAGTGAGTTTCTCTGATAAAGACTTCATTTCTCAAACATAGAAAAAGGAGTCAAATTTGTAGAAATAAAAGCCATTCCTCAGTTGATAAATGGTTAAAGGATATAAACTGGCAATTTTCAGACAACATAATCAATGCTATCTATAGTCATATAAAAATGTTCTAAATCTCTATTGATGAGAGAAATGCAAATTAAAACAACTGTGAGCTACTACTTTATACCTGTCAGATTGGCTTATATGACAAAAAAGGAAAATGACAGATGTTGGAGTGGATGTGGGAAAATTAAAACTCAAATGTATTATTAGTAAAGTTGTATACTGATTCAATGATTCTGGAGAGCAATTTGGAACTATGTCTGAAGGACTAGAAAACCAGGCATAATCTTTGACCAGGCAATAGCGCTACTAGATCTATATCCCAAAGAGTTAAAAAAAATAGGAAAAGGACCTATATGTGCAAAAATATTCATAGTAGCTCTTTTAGTGGTGGCAAAGAATTGGAAACAGGGGATGTCTATCAATTGTTGAATGGTTAAACAAGTTGTCACATATGATTGTGGTGGAATAGTATTGTGCTTTAAGAAAAGATGAACAGGGGGGCAGAGCCAAGATGGAGGTGTGAAAAGAGGGACTTGCTTGAGCTCTCCCCAAAATCCCTCCAAACACCTGTAAAAAATGACTCTAAACAAATTCTAGAGCTACAGAACCCATGAAACGACAGAGTACAACAAGTCTCCAGCCCAAGAAGGCCTGGATGGTTACTGGGAAGCATCTGTTGCACCATGCTGAGAGTGGAGCCATGTGAGCCAAGCTGGGACAGACCAGGTGGATGGAGCAGGCCACAGGGCACTCAATCACTGTCAGCTATGGCAGTTTCCAGACTTCTCAATCCACAGATGCCAAAGACAACATAGCAGATGAGTGGGAAAACTGTTGGACCTGGGTGAGAAAAGTATGCAGTCTGGCCGCAGACTGGGGCAGCAAAGGTGGCTGCAGCTGCAGCTGCGTCCAGAGCTGCAGGCCCACAAATAGTAGAGGGAATCAAGCAGCTAATCAGAGCTGGAGTGCAGGAATCTGTTTGCTGGTGCTGAGAAAGCATTCTCTTGCTTTTCCCTGCTTGGATTTGTGTCACAGTCTTGATTGGCAGTCCTTGGGGGAGGAGGAGTCCTGGGGTAACAGAGCTTGTCATGACTGTGGAGAGGGATTCCTCCTGGTAGTTACACAATAGAAAGGACTACTTGCACTCACAGACTAGAGGACAGGCCAGAAAAGGAGTATCATACCATGTCAGAATACAAGTACCTCTGAAAACAGCGGCACAAAACCACTGAAGCTGGAGACAGATCACTCTTCACTCTGGTAGCAGTAATACCCTAAAAAAGAGTTCAGAAGTCAAGTAATTTCCTGGAGAAATGAGCAGGCAGCATAAAAGCACTCAGACTATAGAATCTTTCTTTGGTGACAAAGAAGATCAAAACATCCAACCAGAAGAAGTCAACAAAGTCAAAGAGCCTACATCAAAACCTCCAAGAAAAATATGAATTGGTCTCAGGACAAGGAAGAGCTCAAAAAGGGTTTGGAAGATCAAGTAAGAGAAAGAGGAAAAATTGGGAAGAGAAATCAGTGTGAAGCAGAGAAATCATGAAAAAGGAGTCAACAATTTATTAAAAGAGACATAAAAAATATTGAAGAAAATAACACCTTAAAAATATACTAACCCAAATGGCAAAAGAGCTCCAAAAAGTCAATGAGGATAAAAATGCCTTAAAAGGCAGAATTAGCCAAATGGAAAAAGAGGTCCAAATGTCCAATGAAGAAAATACTGTCTTAAAAATTAGAATGGAGCAAGTGGAAGCTAGTGACTTTATGATAAGTCAAGAAATTATAAAACAGAACAAAAAGAATGAAAAAAAATGGAAGACAATGTGAAATATCTCATTGGAAAAACCATTGACCTAGAAAATAGATCCAGGAGAGATAATTTAAAAATTATTGGACTACCTGAAAGCCATGATCAAAAAAAGAGCCTAGATATCATCCTTCAAGAAATTATCAAGGAGAACTGCCCTGATATTCTAGAACCAGAGGGTAAAATAGAAATTGAAAGAGTCCAATGATCACCTCTTTAAAAATATCCCAAAAAAAAGAAAACTCCTAGGAATATTGCAGCCAAATTCCAGAATTCCCAGGTCAAGGAGAAAATATTGCAAGCAGCCAGAAAGAAACAATTTGAGTATTGTGGAAACACAATCAGAATAATACAAGACCTAGCAGCTTCAACATTAAGGGATTGAAGGGCTTGGAATATGATTTTCTGCAGGTCAAAGGAGCTAGGATTAAAACCAAGAATCAGCTACCCAGCAAAACTGAGTATAATACTTCAGGGGGAAAAAATAGACATTCAACAAAATAGAGGACTTTCAAGGATTCTTGATGAAAAGACCAGAGCTGAATAGAAAATTTGACTTTCAAATACAAGAATCAAGAGAAGCATGAAAAGGTAAACAGGAAAGAGAAATCATAAGGGACTTGCTAAAGTTGAACTATTTTGTTCATATTCCTACATGGAAAGATTATATTTGTTACTCATGACACCTTTCTCAGTATTGAGGAAATTGAGGGGAATATATGTGTGTATATATGTATATATATACATATATATATACATATATATATATGTATATATATATACATATATACACACACACATACATACATACATACATATACATACGTATATATATATATATATATATATATATATAGAGAGAGAGAGAGAGAGAGAGAGAGAGAGAGAGAGAGAGTGAGAGAGAGAGAGAGAGAGAGTCAGTTGAATCTGAAGGGATGATAACTAAAATAAAATAAAGTGATGAGAGAAGAATATATTGGGGGAAAAAAAAGAAGTGATAAACAGGATGCTCTTAGAAAAACATGGAAAGACATGAATTGATGCAAAGTGAAATAAGCAAATCCGGGAGGACATTGTATACAGTAACAGCAATTTTGTATGATCTACTAAGAATATCTTAGCTATTCTCAGGAATACACAGATAATTCTGTAGGACTTAAGATGAAAAATGCTATCCATCTCCACAGAAAGAACTGGTAGAGCCTGAATGCAAATCAAAGATACTTTTTCTTTATTTTCCTTGGAGTTTGTTTTGTCAGTGTTTTCTTTTACCTATTGACTTACATGTAAATATGTTTTGCATAACTACACATGTATAGCCTATATCAAATTGCCTGCCATCTTAATGAGGGTAGGGTTGGTGAAGGAGAGAATTTAGAACACAAAATTTGAAAAAAATAAAAGAATAGTAAAGTTGTTTTTATATGTAATTAGAAAAATAAAATGTTAAACAAGACAATAAACAACAAACAAATAAATAAATGCTAGAAATTCAAAAATTCAGTAAACCCAGGTTAAGAGAAATAAATATATAATTTTCCCCCTGTGTAAGCCAATGGACTTCTTGAAATCTGTCTATATTGACCCTTCACAGATTGTTTTAGTTGACAAGTTTTTTTTGGAAGAACTTGGTTTTGAAACCTTACACAGATATTCACTATTTCAGTGACCATAAACAAATGACTCTGAGTTTTCATTTGCTCCTCTGTTGAGTGGAAATTATGCCTTACACATAGTACCTGCCTTAGTGGATTATTTTGAAGCTCTAACAAGATAATATTTATGAAACCCTTTGACAACCTCAAGTGCTATATAAATATTAACAGGTTCACTTCACTGCCATAAAAGGGCATCAGAGTAACACTTTAGTGGAGAGCTTAACAGAATGCATTTTAAAATACTATAAAAGTAGTTAAGATGTGGCTCTTAAGCCATCCTTGTTTCTCAAAGTATGTAATATCTTCCATTTCAGCAACTGAGTGTCTTCTTTGGCTATCTCAACTTAACGTCCCTAAATTCTATGGACCAAAGTTTTGTGTGTGTGTGTGTGTGTCTGTGTGTGTGTGTGTCTGTGTGTGTGTCTGTGTGTGTGTCTGTGTGTGTGTGTGTTTGTGTGTGTGTGTCTGTGTGTCTGTGTCTGTGTCTGTGTCTGTGTCTCTGTGTCTCTGTGTGTGTGTTAAGGCCCTTGAACCCATTCTAAGGATAATATTTTTGAACGTATAAAACAAAATGTATAAGATAACTGTATTTCACCACAAAATTGTCACACCCTGTTTTTTCCAGTCCAAAAATTGGTTTATAACATTTTTATTGTGTAATTGTTGCATGATATAATTCTGTTCATCACACTACTTAAAAGGTAAACAGAGTAGCAATGTATTCACCAGTGGCATATGGACACATATTTATCTGTGGTGCATTGAGAGCCATGAGCCTAGAATTCTCAGTGAATGTGCTCATATATTCACAGGTATTCTGTGCATACTAATCTTGCACCAAACACAGTTTAGTAATAAATAATTTTTAAGTAATACCAGCACAATTTTTAAAAATGTTTCTCATAATGGTCGCAATCCACTTTTTTGCAAAAAAAAATGGTATAAAACCTGCAACAACTATGTTGTGAAATACAGTACTAACGAAATCAATTTAATTAGAATGCATTTATGTAAAAAATACATCTTTTAAAGTTCACATACCCCAGCTTAGGAACCCTTGCTATTGAGAATGACAACTAGTATTGGGGAGGGTGCAGGGAGTAGCTATAATCAGTTTTTTTTGGTTTTTTTTAATTAATTAATTTATTTTTAGTTTACCACACATGGTTCTACATAGTTTTGAGTTCCAGTTTTTCTCCCCTTCCTCCCCCCTCCCTCCCCAAGACGGCATGGAAGCTCATATAACTGTCCTGTATAACTTCGCATTGAATTAATTTATGCACTAGTCAAGTTGTGGAGAAGAATTTTGACCAATGGAATGAATCATGAGAAAGAAGAAACAGAACCAAAAAAAAAAAAAAACCAAGAACAAAAACAAAAGAGAAGCAGAAAAGGCGAGCATGTAGTGCGCCTCGTTCTGTATTCAAACTTCACAGTTCTTTCTCTGGATGAAGATAGCATTCTCCATCATGAGTCCCCTGGAGTTGTCCTTGCCCCTTAGGTTGCTGAGAAGAGTGCAGTATGTCAGGGTTAGTCCTCACGGAATCCATATATCTGTGGCTGTGCACAACGTTCTCCTGGCTCTGCTCCGTTCACTCAGCATTATGTCATGTAGGTTTTTCCAGGTTGTTACGAAGTCTGCATCATCCCCATTTCTTATGGCACAGTAGTATTCCATCACCTTCATATACCACAGCTTGTTCAGCCATTCCCCAAATGATGGGCATCCCTTTGATTTCCAATTCTTGGCTACCACAAAAAGGGCTGCTATAAATAGCCTTGTACATATGGGTCCTTTTCCCGCTTGTGTGATTTCTTTAGGATACAACCCTAGAAGTGGTATTGCTGGGTCAAAGGGTATGAACATATCTATAGCCCTTTGGGCATAGTTCCAAACTGCTCTCCAAAATGGCTGGATCAGCTCACAACTCCACCCGCAATGCAACAATGTTCCAATTTCCCCACATCCTTTCCAGCATTTATCATTTTCCTGTTTTGTTATTTTAGCCAATCTGACAGGAGAGATGTGGTATCTGAGAGTTGTTTTGATTTGCATTTCTCTAATCAGTAGTGATCCAGAGCATTTTTTCCATATGCCTATAGATAGCTTTAATTTCTTCCTCTGAAAACTGCCTGTTCATATCCTTTGACCATTTCTCAATTGGGGAATGGCTTGGATTCCTATATATTTGGCTCAGTTCCCTGTATATTTTAGAAATAAGGCCTTTATCAGAGATACCAGTTGCAAAGATTTTCTCCCAATTTTCTGCTTCCCTCCTAATTCTTGTTGCTTTGGCTTTTTTTTGTACAAAAACATTTCAATTTGACATAATCAAAATTATCCATTTTGCATTTTGTAATGCTCTCTATCTCTTGTTGGGTCATGAATTCTTTACTTTTCCATAAATCTGATAAGTAAACTATTCCTTGCTTTCCCAAATTACTTATAGTATCACCTTTTACTCCTAAATCATGAACCCATTTTGACTTTATTTTGGTATATGGTGTAAGATATTGGTCTATGCCCAGTTTTTGCCCTACCATTTTCCAATTTTCCCAACAGTTTTTGTGAAATAGTGAATTATTAGCCCAGAAGCTGGCCTCTTTGGGTTTATCAAAGAGTAGATTGTTAAACTTGTTGATTTCTCCTACTTGTGTACCTATCCTATTCCACTGATCCACACCCCTATGTCTTAACCAGTACCAGGCAGTTTTGATGACTGCTGCTGTGTAGTACAGTTTAATATCTGCTGTGGCTAAGCCACCTTCTCTAGCATGTCTTTTCATTAATACCCTAGATACTCTAGACCTCTTGTTTTTCCAAATGAATTTTGTTATTATTTTGTCCAGCTCGGTAAAATAATTTTTTGGTAGTTCGATTGGTATGGCACTGAATAGATAGATTAATTTAGGTAAAATTGTCATTTTTATTATATTAGCTCAGCCTAACCATGAGCAACTGATATTTTTCCATTTATTTAGATCTGATTTTATTCGCGTGAAAAGTGTTTCATAGTTATGTTCATATAGGCCCTGGGTTTGTCTTGGCAAATAGACTCCCAAATATTTTATAGTGTCTACAGTAACTTTGAATGGAATTTCTCTTTGTATCTCTTGCTGTTGGGCTTTGTCAGTAATGTATAGGAATGCTGAGGATTTATGTGGGTTTATTTTATATCCTGCAACTTTTCTAAAGTTGTTTATTATTTCAAATAGTTTTTTACTTGATTCTCTAGGATTCGCTAGATAAATCATCATATCATCTGCAAACAGTGATAATTTAGTTTCTTCTTTTCCTATTCTAATTCCTTCAATTTCCTTTTCTTCTCTTATTGCTACAGCTAATGTGTCTAGTACCAAATTGAATAATAGGGGTGATAATGGACATCCTTGTTTCACCCCTGATCTTATTGGGAATGCATCTAGCTTATCCCCATTACAAATAATGCTTGTCAATGGTTTTAGGTAGATGCTATTTATAATTTTGAGGAAGGTTCCACTTATTCCTATGCTTTCTAGTGTTTTTAATAGGAATGGGTGTTGTACTTTGTCAAAGGCTTTTTCTGCGTCTATTGAGATGATCATATGGTTTCTGCTAGTTTTGTTGTTGATATGGTCAATTATGCTAATAGTATTCCTAGTACTGAACCAGCCTTGCATTCCTGGAATAAATCCTACCTGGTCATAGTGTATTATTCTCATAATGAGTTGCTGCAATCTTTTTGCTAATATTTTATTTAAAATTTTTGCATCAATATTCATTAGAGAAATTGGTCTATAATTTTCTTTCTCTGTTTTGATTCTACCTGGTTTGGGTATTAGTACCATATTTGTGTCATAAAAAGAATTTGGTAGGACTCCTTCTTCCCCTATTTTCCCAAATAGTCTACAAAGTATTGGAATTAGTTGTTCTTTAAATGTTTGATAGAATTCACATGTAAAACCATCTGGCCCTGGAGATTTTTTCCTAGGGAGTTCATTGATGGCATGCTCAATTTCTTTTTCTGATATGGGGCTATTAAGAAATTTCACTTCCTTCTCTGTTAGCCTGGGCAGTTTATGTTTTTGTAGATATTCATCCATATCTCTAAGGTTGTCAAATTTATGGGCATAAAGTTGGGCAAAATAATTCCTAATTATTGTTTTGATTTTCTCTTCATTAGAGGTGACCTCACTCTTTTCATTTTTGATACTGGTAATTTGATTTTCTTCTTTCTTTTTTTAATCAAATTGGCCAAAGGTTTATCAATTTTATTGGTTTTTTATAAAACCAGCTCTTTGTTTTATTTATTAATTCAATAGTTTTCTTGGTTTCAATTTTATTCATCTCTCCTTTGATTTTCATTATTTCTAATTTGGTATTTAATTGGGGGTTTTCAATTTGCTCTTTTTCTAGCTTTTTCAGCTGTATGCCCAGGTCATTGATCTCCTCTTTCCCTATTTTATTCATGTAGGCATTTAGGGATATAAAACTTCCCCTAAGAACTGCTTTTGCTGCATCCCATAAGTTTTGGTATGTTGTTTCATTATTGTCATTCTCTTGAATGAAATTATTAATTGTTTCTCTGATTTGTTCTTTGGCCCACTCATTCTTTAGATTTAAATTATGTAGTTTCCAATTAGTTTTTAGCTTATTTTTCCATGGTACTTTATTAAAAATGATTCTTATTGCATCATGATCTGAAAAGGATGCATTGACTACTTCTGCTTTTCTGCACTGCATTGTGAGGTTTTTATGCCCTAGTACATGGTCAGTTTTTGAGTATGTGCCATGTACTTTTGAGAAGAAAGTATATTCCCTTTTATCCCCATTCAGTTTTCTTCAGAGGTCTATCATATGTGCCTTTTCTAAAATTCTGTTTACCTCCTTAACTTTTTTCTTATTTAGTTTGAGGTTAGATTTATCAAGTTCAGAAAGGGTGAGGTTGAAGTCTCCCAATATTATAGTTTTGCTGTCTAATTCTTCCTGTAACTCCCTTAATCTCTCCTCTAAGAATTTGTATGCCTTACCACTTGGTGCATATATGTTAAGCAATGATATTGCTTCATTGTTTATGGTGCCTTTTAGCAGGATATAATGTCCTTCCTTATCTCTTTTAATTGAATCTATCTTTACTTTTGCTTTATCTGAGATTAGGATTGCTACACCTGCTTTTTTTACTTTAGCTGAGGCACAATATATTTTACTCCAGCCTTTTACCTTTACCCTATGCGTGTCCCCCTGTTTCAAATGCGTTTCTTGTAAACAGCATATTGTAGGATTATGGTTTTTAATCCATTCTGCTATCTGCTTCTGTTTTGTGAGAATGTTCATCCCCTGCACGTTCAGGGTTATGATTTCTATCTGTGTCTTTTTCTCCATCCTAATTCCCCCTGTTTATGCTTTTATTTCTCCCTTTCCCCTTCTCCTCCTCAACAAAGTTATGCTTTTGACTGCCGCTTTCCTCAGTTACCCCTCCCTCTTTATTCCCCTCCCTTATCTTACTGTTACCCACTTGCTACTTCTCCTCCCCCTTCTGACCACCCTCCTCCCTTTTTCCCCCCTTACCCTCCCACTTCCCGTAGGACAAGTTAGATTTCTAAACTTATCAGAGTATGTTATTCCTTTCTTGAACTAGATCAGATGACAGTAAAGCTCAAATACTGCTCTTCTCCCTCCCTTCTTTCCCTCTACTATAATATGTTTTTGTGCCACTTCATTTGGTGTAATTTACCCTTTTCTACTACCTCCTTACCGCTTCCCTCATAGCCCTCCCTTTATATCTCTTACTTATATTTTATATCTTTACATCAGTTAATTTATACAGGCATTCACAACCTATGTATATCCCTTTCAAATGTCATAATAGCTGTACCATTCACAAGAATGACTTATATATGTGTGTGTGTGTGTGTGTGTGTGTGTGTGTACATATATATATATATATATATATATATATGTATGTATAAAACATACATCAGATAATATAATCCCACATAAAGATGTAAACAACCTACCCTTATTGGTTAATAAGGTTTGTGGGGTTTTTCCCCCTGGTTATCTTTTTATGTCTCTCTTGAGTTTTGTATTTGGAGATCAAATTTTCCATTGAGTTCTGGCCTTTTCATCAGGAAGGTCTGGAATTCCCTTATTTCATTGAATGTCCAACACCTTGCCTGGAAAATTATGCTTAGTTTTGCTGGGTAGTTGATGCTTGGTTGTAGTCCCAGCTCCTTTGCCCTTCGGAATATCATATTCCAGTTTCTCCTGTCTTTTAATGTAGAAGCTTCCACATTAATCAGTTTTTTTAACAAGCTAAGGACCGAGTAGCTAGATGTTCAAAACTTTTATTCAGCCATATGGCTTCTATTTATAAAATATTCAACACTATTGTCCTCATAATGCTTAGAAGGAAGGCATGGACAAATCATATGGCAAACCAAGCTTCCATCTGCAAAAAAAAAATGTTTTGACTATTTTAACAACAAATAATTTGTTCCTTCATAACATCTTACTAAATGAAGCTTTATGATTAATTATTTTAAAGTGGATTGTTAATTTTCTTACATCATGATGAGATGAGGGCAGCATTACTTGTAAGAACATCCAATAATAAAGGCTATTGCACATCTCTCATAACTGATCATAGTGCTTTCAAGTTTAACAGTGAGCACATTTTACTAGGATGATCAGGCTTAGGTAAGAGACCCTGCAGTGGAAACGTGGGGGAATACCCATCAAACTAGAATGAGATGTTTTATCATATGAACTTCAACTCCTTTGGGTAATGGTCATAAAAATTACCTAAAGAGCTACAGAACCAGCTGGTATAACTATGTGGGGGTGGAAGGGAGAGGGGGAAATTGGAAAAAGGATTTTACTGGCCTTTTATTCATCACAGAAGGAAGCTAGGAAAAATTTTAAGGGTAGATAAAACTGTGCTCAGGTGAGAAATATATGCCATTAGGAGAAGGTAGAATAAATTTGACCTACAACTGAAAGTAAAGCAGACCTCATGAAATTACTGCCAAGGAAAAGGAGAAATAAATTGAAATAAAATTGTTCTCACAGGCAGTAGTGAAATATGGTATATTTTTAAAAAGGTAAATAAAATGAGTAGGATGAATGAAATCTGTTAACTGGAAATGCTAACCTGAGGCATATTTCCCAACCTCCTATCACCAAACTCACCAGAGAAAGATATAAAAATATAAGTTCACATGAGCACCTGCCTAATTTGTCTTTCCTTTCAGTGAAGGAATATGAAGGCTCTGAAATCTCAGTTTGTCATTTTATATGATCAGTAGTTAAAATACAAACTTTTATCACTGGAAAACTGTATGAGTAGAAGCTACTTAGAGAGTCTTGGGAGCATTTACCATGAGACTAGTTAGCAATATAAAGAATATTCTGTTCCTATTCTATTACAGACCAGATCTTGAAGTCATTGAATGATGTAGTTGCTCTTAAACGTGTTGAAAGATGTTGCTTCATCTTCTGATTCTCAAGTCTTTTCCTAAAAAAAAATTGCAATAATGCTATAGCGAATGTATCCTCAGATTCACAGACAGAAAAACAAGATTCCTGTGTCATCATTTTTAATGTAAATGTAGTAGCATTTTTTCTGTTCAATTCAAAGAATTATAGAATTTAAGGATAGGAAGGAATTTCAACTACCGTCTAGACCATCCATAAATATCAAGGATACCCACTATAACATATTAGACAAGTGGTCATTCTGGCCCTTACTGAATGCTTCCAAAGAGAGGAACGCTACCTGTTGTAAATCTATTTCACTTATGGACAGCTTTAATTGTTGGTAATTATTTTCTTTTCTGTTTGCTTCATATCAAGCCTAAATTTATTTCTGAAACTTCTGCCTATTGCTTGCTTCTATTTCTTCTTTCTCCACAAAATACAGTCAGTACAATACCTCCTTAATAGACGAGCCCTAACAAAATTGAAAATAGCTAGTGTGTTCCCCTTCAGTTTCATTTTCTTCACAATAAATATGCCCTATACTTCAACCAATGCTCAAATGACATAGCTTTAAAGTGCTTCACCATCTTGGTTGGCCTCTTTTGGTCATATCCAGACTGTGAATATCATTCCTAAGCTATAATTTATAAATCCAAATATAATATTCAAGATTATATCTGATGAATTAACTTTTTTGGTGGTCACATCATATTAACAAATTATATTGAACTCACTGATCACTAAAATCTACAGATCTTTTTGTTTGTTTCTTTGTTTTCAGAACACCTGCTGTTTAACTCTTTATCTTGTACTGGTGAAATGTTTTTTCAATTGAATTCAATTCAATAAAAAATTTTCAAGTGTTCAAATGTTGCTGAGTCTTCCACTCTCCTTGTTTATATACTCTTATATTTATCTCCCACAATCAGAACACATTTTTGTTCTGCTTGTGTGAAATTATTTCTCTCATCTTTTCTCTATCCCTTTCCTCTAACATATTCTCTTTCACTTTCTTTTCCTTTCTTCTTCTGAGATAAAGAAAACACACCAAAGGCACTCTCAGGGCCTCTGTCTTGGTCAAACCTCTATCTGACTCCTGTTGTTATTAGAATTCTGAGGGGATAATTATATCATTTACACCAATTATTATATAAAGATTTCAATTTTAATTAGTCTTTCCCAAACATTTTCTTGTGTTTTATCTATTTATGTTTCTAATAAATTTTGTGTTATGTTAAAATTTTTAGCCAGTGCTAGAATTTTTCATCAGGATTTCTTCAAAGTCACATATTTCATTATAACTATTCTTTATTATAAGCCTATATCTTTTGCTTTTGATAGTGGTAGCTGCTAAAACTAAACTAAAGAATTTTACTATGATATTTTTTGGAATTTTCTTTGTAGGGTTTATTCAGGAGATTATTGGCACATTTCATTAGATTTTCTCTTTGGCCTCTGATTATAAGAAATCTGGATAGTTTTCTTTCATGATTTCCAAAAATAGGATGATAACTTTTTTTTATCATGCACTTCAGGTACTACAACGATTTGTAAGTCATCTCTTCTAGATCTATTTTCCACGTCAATCTTTCTTTTATAATGAGATACCCTATATTTGCTTCTTTTTTTCAATCTATTGACTTTTAATGCTAGTTCCTCCTCAGTTAATTAACTTTTGTTATTTCTAGTCTATTTTTCAAAGCTTTTATTGCCTGTATTAGGATTTGTACCTCTTATGCTAATTTCTTAATTTTCCTTCTAAGTCTTTCATTCATAGCTCTTATTTCTTTTACAGACTCATTGTTGTAGCATTCACATTACACTAATAAAATCATTTTAAACTAAAAAAAGTAAACATTTGCTCTATTTCTCACAAGAATGCTAACTGAACTTGTGTCCAGGCTATGTTTTATTTTGTGGCTCTGTTTGCAGGTATTTTGAAATAAGTCTCTTTTCCTCAGTTTATGTCTTGGTCCTCCCTGTCACTATGATGGTTCTAATATATGATGAGATTTTTTTTTTTTGTTTACTCATTCCTCCAGACTCGCTGCTCAATTGAGGCTTTTTAATAAGTCAGGCTTTTTTCACTTCTAGATGGAATATCTTGACATTTTGTGGTCTTGTTTTATATTCTCTTGAGTCTTGCTACTGCCTTCTTTGTTTATTTAGTGTTGTGGTCTTCAAAGACCTGAGAAGTGACTGAGAACCTTCAAACTTTCAGCTAGGTGGCTCAGTGGGTAGCATTCCAGGTCTGGAGTTGGGAAGTTTTTCTATTTGTTTTTCAATCATGTCTGACTCCCGGTTATTCCATTTGGTGTTTTCTTGGCAAAGACCATTTGCCATATCATTTTCCAGTTCACTTCATGGATGAGAAACTGAGGCAAACAGATTTAAGTGACTTGTCCAGGGTTACACAGCTGGTAAGTGTCTGAGGATGGACAGACGAGTCTTCCTGATTCTAAGCCCAGTACTCTATCCACTGTGCTGCCTAGTTCCCCAGAGTCAGGAAGACCAAAGCCTAAACCCAGTCTCAGACATTTATTAGTTGTGTTACCATGGGCAAATTACTTAACCTGTTTGCTTCTACTTTCTCTTCTGTAAAAAGGAGATAATAATGTCACCTACATCCTAGGAGTGTTGTGAGGACCAAATAAAATAATAATTATAAAACATTTAGTTCTGTACCCAGCACACAGTGAATGCTATGTAAATATTAGCTATTATTACTCATTATTATCATTATTACATTTCATCCAAAGTTATCTTATTTAAAGTAAGGAATCGAGAGAGGGGCGGAGCCAAGATGGCGGCTGGTAAGCACGGACTAGAGTGAGCTCTGTACCCGAGTCCCTCCAAAAACCTATAAAAATGGCTCTGAACCAATTCTAGAACGGCAGAACCCACAGAACAGCAGAGGGAAGCAGGGCTCCAGCCCAGGACAGCCCGGATAGTCTCTGGGTGAGCTCTATTCCACACGGAGCTGGGAGCTGGGAGCTGGGAGCTGGGAACGGAGTGGAGCAGAGCCCAGCCTGAGCGGCGTGGACGATCCAGTCCAGAAGCCGGGCGGAGGGGGCCCTAGCGCCCTGAATACGTGAGCAGTTACCAGACCCCTCGACCCACAAACACCAAAGACTGCGGAGAAGGTTAGTGGGAAAAGCTGCGGGAGTGGAAGGAGTTCGCGGTTCGGCTTCCAGCCCTGGGGGCAGCGGAGGTGGGGCAGCTACAGCTGTTGTTACTTCCGGCTCCAGGCCCACCTGGTGGGGGGAATTAAGTGGCGGATCACAGCAGGGGTGCACAGCCTGCTGAAGATCTGAGCCCAGTCTGGACTGGGGGTCCTTGGGGAAGGAGGAGTGCGGCTCTGACAGAGCTGGCACCTCCCCCCCAAACGTAGAACATAGAACTCTGTAATCTACAAGCAGTCATACCCCACTGAAAAACTCAAGGGTCAAGTTAGTTGGTTGGGAATATGGCCAGGACGCGAAAACGCGCCCAGATTCAGTCTCAGACTTTGGATTCTTTCTTTGGTGACAAAAAAGACCAAAACATACAGCCTAAAGAAGACAGCAAAGTCATAGAGCCTACAATCAAAGCCTCCAAGAAAAACATGAACTGGCCCCAGACCATAGAAGAACTCAAAAAGGATTTGGAAAAGCAAGTTAGAGAAGTAGAGGAAAAATTGGGAAGAGAAATAAGAAGGATGCGAGAAAACCATGAAAAACAAGTCAATGACTTGCTAAAGGAGACCCAAAAAAATACTGAAAAATACACTGAAGAAAACAACACCTTACAAAATAGACTAACTCAAATGGCAAAAGAGCTCCAAAAAGCCAATGAGGAGAAGAATTCCTTGAAAGGCAGAATTAGCCAAATGGAAAAGGAGGTCCAAAAGACCACTGAAGAAAATACTACTTTAAAAATTAGATTGGAGCAAGTGGAAGCTAGTGACTTTATGAGAAATCAGGATATTATAAAACAGAACCAGAGGAATGAAAAAATGGAAGACAATGTGAAATATCTCCTTGGAAAAACCACTGACCTGGAAAATAGATCCAGGAGAGATAATTTAAAAATTATTGGACTACCTGAAAGCCATGATCAAAAAAAGAGCCTAGATATCATCTTTCAGGAAATTATCAAGGAGAACTGCCCTGATATTCTAGAGCCACAGGGCAAAATAGAAATTGAAAGAATCCATCGATCGCCTCCGCAAATAGATCCCAAAAAGAAATCTCCTAGGAATATTGTTGCCAAATTCCAGAGCTCCCAGATCAAGGAGAAAATACTGCAAGCAGCCAGAAAGAAACAATTTGAATATTGTGGAAACCCAATGAGAATAACCCAAGATCTGGCAGCTTCTACATTAAGAGATCGAAGGGCTTGGAATGCGATATTCCGGAGGTCAATGGAGCTAGGATTAAAACCTAGAATCACCTACCCAGCAAAACTAAGTATCATGTTCCAAGGCAAAATATGGACTTTCAATAAAATGGAGGACTTTCAAGCTTTCTCAGTGAAAAGACCAGAACTGAATAGAAAATTTGACTTTCAAACACAAGAATCAAGAGAAGCACGAAAAGGTAATCAAGAAACGGAAATTGCAAGGGACTTACTAAAGTTGAACTGTTTTGTTTACATTCCTACATGGAAAGATGATGAGTATGATTCATGAGACCTCAGTATTAGGGTAGTTGAAGGGAATATGCATATATATATATGCATATATATATATGTTTATGTATATATATAAGTGAATGTGTATGTATGCATGTATCTATGTGTATATGTATGTATGTGTATGTATGTGTATATATATATGTAAAAGAGAGAGAGCAGACACAGGGTGAGTTGAGGATGAAGGGAAGATAGCTAAAAGAAATAAAATGAAGTTAAGGGATGAGAGAGTAACTTACTGAGAGAGGGAGATAGGGAGAGATAGAATGGGGTGGATTATCTCCCATAAAGGTGGCAAGAGGAAGCAGTTCTAGGAGAGGAGGGGAGTGGGCAGGTGAGGGGGGAATGAGTGAACCTTGCTCTCATCAGATTTGGCCTGAGGGGGAATACCATACATACTCAGTTGGGTATCTTACCCCACAGGAAAGAAGAGGGAGGAAGATAAAAAAAAAAAATAAAAGGCAGGGGGATGATGGAGTGGAGGGCAGATGGGGGTGGAGGTAATCAAAACAAACACTTTGGAAAGCGGACAGGGTCAAGGAAGAAAATTCAATAAAGCGGGATGGGTTGGGAAGGAGCAAAATGTAGTTAGCCTTTCACAACATGAATATTGTGGAAGGGTTATACATAATAATACATGTGTGGCCTAGGTTGAATTGCTCAACTTCTTAGGGAGGGTGGGTGGGAAGGGAAGAGGGAAGGGAATTTGGAACTCAAAGTTTTAAAATCAGATGTTCAAAAACAAAAAAACTTTTTGTATGCAACTAAAAAATAAGATACACAGGCAATGGGGCGTAGAAATTTATCTTGCCCTACAAGAAAGGAAGGGAAAAGGGGATGAGAGGGGAGGGGGGTGATAGAGGGGAGGGCTGACTGGGGAACAGGGCAACCAGAATATACGCCATCTTGGAGTGGGGGGGGAGGGCAGAAATGGGGAGAAAATTTGTAATCCAAACTGTTGTGAAAATCAATGCTGAAAACCAAATATGTTAAATAAATAAATTGCATTAAAGTAAGGAATCATATATCTTACTCTTTTGAGCTTTGCAAACTCTTGAATATGATTCACATCTAGACAACACAATTCTAGGACCGTTCCTAGTAAAAACTTCAGTAGAATACAATGGACTCCAGTCCCTATCAGACAACTGGAAGGGTGTAGAAGTTCAAAGAAGCTGGAGATACCTATTTGGTCCAATTTGTCTTACCTCATTTGTCAACTACAGACCTCAGACTGGGGTTAAAGTTGAATCTGTGACTCTTCTCCAGGGTCACAGACACACTGCTATTGATTCCTTCTGTTCCTTCTCCTTGCCCTGTATGCAACATCAGTTCAGAGACTAGTAATTGCCCTTGTCCAGCTGATATATGTCTAAGTCCCTCCCTCAGTCAACACTTGACCTGAAAACAAGCTCTGCAATATAAAAAATATTGCTGGTATTGGCTGTCTTTTTCTTCTTTTTCCATAACTTTGGGTTTGTTATGCTGGATCAAGAATCTCTTCTTACTCAAGTGTAAAGCTGAAACCCCTAATGCAGTCCGCACTCTGGAATGCTCCCTAAAGTGCCTTCTTGTGTCCAGTGTCTGCCAATAACTCTCTGTATATACTGAACTAGCTGAAAAATAAGTCACTGTTATTTCACTTTGTATTCACACTTCAGGATTTGATCTGGCCCTCTTCCTTGGACATTGCTGGATTAGTCATGGAGAGAAAGCTGGGATGTACTTGGGAGTCTGGTGGTAAATGTTTAATAATTGGCTCTCAAAACAATGTTTGTATGACACACATGTATGACACTACATTATTAACATTTTTGCCATCACATTATTATGCCTAGGCAATCAATAAAATAATAAACCAAACCCTTATTTGTACTGTTTGCCAATTTTCCATGTGAATATACCCACACTAAAAAATTTGACAAGCAACTCTTGCAAGTTGTTATGATCTAATTCCAGCACATACCTGGATGTACTGTTTACTCCTCACTGAGGAATAAATGAACATTTTGGCTAGTCTTAAATGAGAAAGGTATTCAAAGTATTAAGAGATGACATAGATGGGATTCATGGCTTAAATTTCTAAAAGGAAAGTCAGTATAGATGAGAAATATTCATGTCACCTACCTTGTATGAACTAAATCCCAGTATGCTAACAGAATTGCATTTCCAGTAAAGATATCAAAACAATTTATAGTCATATCAAAAAATACTCTAAATCATTATTGATTAGAGAAATGCAAATTAAAAAACCTTGATATATCATTTTACACCTATTTGAATGACTAAAATGATTGAAGGGAAAAGTGACAAAAGTTCAGGGGGTATGTGAAAAAATTGGGACACATTTGCTGTTAGTAGAACTGTGAAATGATCCAACTATTTTGGAGAGCCATCTGGAAGTATGCCCAAAGAACTTCATATATATCTAAACAATTTCTGTCAGAAAACTGAGGAATTGTCATGAATAGAAGATATAGATCAAGAATGTGAGGAATGATGGGCTCCCAATTTTCCAAAGAGCTAAGCAGGCTGATAATTCAAAATGTAGGCCAATAACTTTGAAATCAATTTCTGTTAAAACTCTAAGAGTTAATTAAAAGGATGATTTTTAACCACTTAAAGACAGGACTTATCAATAAAAACCAAAAGACATTATCTTGATATCATGGTGACTATCATACCAGACAAAAATTATTAAGCTTTTTGACAAGTTTTCTAAATTAGTAGAGTAGGAAATTACCATGGACACAGGATATCTGGATATATAAGGTATTTGGCAAAATATTTTATGGTATCCATGTAGACAAATTGGAAAGATATGATAGTAAAGTTAAGTGGCTTTGAACTATTTGACTGGAAATACCAACCCAAAGACTGTTGGTTAATGGATAGATGTCAGCATGGAGAGGCATCATTTTTACCACTGACTTCAATAAAAGTATAAATAAAATAATTAGCAAATTTGCATAAAGCTTGGAGGGATAGTGAGATATATAGATATAGATACATATGTGTGTGTATCTATCTATACATATATAGATAGACATATACATGTATATACATATATAAACATATATTTGTATATACCACAGTGTATATCTTAGTATGTACTCAAATATATAGATACATACATATATGGTATGTATGTGTATGCATGCACACATTCTATACACACATATATACATATATGAATATGAGCATATATACATATACACATATAGACATACATACACAAACAGAGTCTGTTTTCAGGACTCTTTTTGAAGCCCTTTCAACATGGAAGATAATGCTAGATCTGGTTTTCTTTCCACACAGACTTTAAGAAGCTATGGCCATTCACAATATTTGCAAGGTATATGGGATTAAAAAGTAAGAGAACCATTCATATATACTTCCAAAAAATGATGCCCATCTTCTTGAGACTTCAATGATATTTATATATACAGTCCTCAAAATAGTTCCCAATAGATCAGTCCATGAAATTCTATAAGTATACAAAAAGGCTGAAAATCAGATTCTAAGGAAAAAAAGCAGCCAAGCTAATGACATTGCAGTAACAAAGAGCTGAGAAGCTAGCTCAGGTTTTTGTATTTGTATTTACTATTATTTCATTTGAATCATTTTAATGTTTGTATGTACACACTTCCCCCTAATCATTAGACTATAAGAATCTTAAGAACAGGGTCTGTGACTTATGTATCCTTTTATCCCTAGAAACTAGAAGAGTTGTTTTCACATTGTAGTATTTAATAAATGTTTAATTGAATAGCCTAGTTTGTTTAATTTTCTAAACATTGGTATTTGATTCATTCTATCTGACTAAGAATGCTATCTCCATTTGAATTTTTAAAGCATAGCTAGGCAGAAAAGTATTAACGATAAAGAAAAATTGATCTGTCTTGTTCCATGTTGTAGAGTAGCAATATCACTCAAGTAGTATATTTACCATAGAGAAGATGTTAGACTATGAAATGAGTAGGAAGGAAAAAGCGTTAATAAATCAACAAAGTTCAAATGATGGTATTGGTCTGTCTGGAAGGGAAATTAATATCAAAAGCTAACACTTCATCATTAATTCACTCCCTTTTTCCCTTGGTGTCTATTGGTACTAGATTTTGTAGCTATTTAAAAACATATTTTATTTTCTTTGAATCTGTAGTCTTGGTCTTATAGATTATGTCCCTAGATGTGCTTAGGTATTCTCTCAGTATTGTGTGGAGTCCAGAGCACAGAATAAACACCTTGGTTTGATGATAGGCCAAATAAAGTAGCCTGCATTCATTTTGGTACCAATCTAAATCCCAGAGATTCCAGCACTTCTGGTTCAGACTTTTGCTGGATGTGTAGCTAGTAAATATACTTTCAGAGCCTCAGTTCAATTAAACTGTAAAAGGAAGACAATAATCAATTACTCAGTAAATCATTTATTAAGTACTGACTATGTGCCAAGTACTCTGTTGAGTGCATTTGCTTTGTCTGAGATCAGGACTGTTTTTTGTTTGTTTTTTGTTTTGGGCTTTGTTTTCCTTTTTTGGAGGGGTGAAGGCAAGGCAATTGGGGTTAAGTGACTTGCCCAAGGTCACACAGCTAGTAAGTGGGTCAAGTATCTGAGGCCAGATTTGAACTCAGGTCCTCCTGACTCCAGAGCCAGTGCTCTACTCACTGCACCACTTAGCTTCCCCTACTTCAGCTGTTTTAAATGTGTTTCTTTTAAACAATGTGTTGTAGGATTATGGTTCTTAATCCACTCTGCTCTCCATTTCCATTTTATGGGAGAGTTCATCCCATTCACATCCACAGTCATAATTACTAACTTTGTCTTTCTCTCCATCCTATTTCACCCCTCTTTATACTTTTCTCTCTCCTTTCACCCTTTCCCTCCTCAGTATTGTTTTACTTCTGAGCAACACCTCCCTCAATCTGCCCTCCTTTCTATCAGTCCCCCTCCCTTTTCTGCCTTCCTTCTCTTCCTATTTTCCTTTGGGATAAGATAGATTTCTATACTCAACTAAATGTGTATGCTATTCCTTCTTTGAGCCAAATCTAACGAGAGTAAGGTTCAAA